>NC_070581.1:35160604-35345604 GCF_027409825.1 Scomber japonicus | reverse complement strand
TAGGAAGGAAGGAAGGAAGGAAGGAAGGAAGGATGTAAGATCATGCCAAACTAGTTGATATGGTGTTAGGAAGGAAGGAAGGAAGGAAGTTGAATTATTTGGTACAAAGTTTTTATGGTTACACCACTTAGACATTTTTACCATAATCCTCTAATATATTCTCTCTAAATGGATTAAAAGCAGAAATTTGATGCTGGGTCCACAAAAAAAGAATGTGTGAAGTTATTCATACGTTTATTCTCACATTTTAACCCTTTAAATTTAAATTACACCACATGGACCGTGATGCAGTGAAGAGGTCAAAGGTCACATGGACCGTCATCTAGTGTAACATTATTAAAGGAGGCAATAAATCACAAGTGTCCTTTCACCTCTACTCACTAACCAATCAGACTCTCTCTTCAGCAGGAGGGCGGGAACATGGCAGCTTTGATGACTACAGGTAGACACACACACACACATGCACACACACACGCACACACACACACACACACACACACGCACACACACGCATTGTTTCCCTGCTCTGGATGCTGCATGGTTTCCTGGTGGAGCTGACGGCTGCTGGTGGTGGAGCAGAGAGTGAGAGTGAGAGTGTGTGTGTGTGTGTGTTTGTGTGTGAGTGTGAGTGTGTAACATGGTGTGTGTGTTTGTTGCATCAGGTTGTTTGAGAGGAGGAAGTGGCCGAGAGTCAAGAGACCTTCGTCATCTCGAACCCTGTGAGTCTTACTCCTCGTCTGCCTCTTTGTAGTTCGTCCTGACTGCTGCATGCTGAACTCACTGTGTGTGTGTGTGTGTGTGTGTGTCTGTGTGTCTCTGTCTGTGTGTGTGTCTCTATGTGTGTGTGTGTGTGTCCTGTTTAACACACAGTCTTCTTGTATTTAACCCTTTACATTCAGACTCATTTTTTACGTTTGAGAAACTCGGCCTTCACTCACTGCTGCTGCCTGCATGTGCCTTCATCTGTCACACACACACACACACACACACACACACACACGCACACTACCACACACATCCCACTGCTCAGAGGTTAACATCTGTGTGTGTGTATGTGTGTGTGTGTGTGTGTGTTTCAGAGGTCCGATCTGGGACGGCTGGAAGGGCTAAGCCTCCTGATTGGCTGGAGCAGGCTTCTGACCCCGCCCCCAGCAGCCTGAAGGACGTGGCCGTTGTCACGGCGACGTCACTCAGCAGCCACGCCCCCAACTCACCTGTCAGCCAATCAGCCTCTGCCGTCCCTGTGACATCACCAGGCCCTCCCACCCTGCTGCTCAGGGAGACGCTGGGACCCAACTCTTCATCAGCTGCTCCTCCCTCCTCTTCATCATCCTCATCGTTATCATCCTCTTCATCCTCCTCAGAAGCTCTGCTGGTTTCCTCTGAGGAGGGCAGCTCCAGCTGGAGGAGCCGGGGAGACGAGGAGGAGGAGTAGGATGAAGAGGAAGGTGATGATGAAGAGGAGGAGGAAGAGGAGGAGGAGGAGAGGTAGAGGATGGTGGATTGGTGTTTGGGCGGGCAGAGCTTCCTCTCATCCTTTCAAATCAGTCGGTCTTTAATCTACAGCAGCGTATCCCCTCCTCTTCCTCCTCTTCCTCTTCCTCCTCCTCTTCCTCAGGTCACCTCCCAGCGGCCATATTTGTTTTACATATTTAGTCTCTCTAACAAAGTCTGTAAAGAAATTAAAGGACCTGCTCTCTCTCTTCTTTTAACGTTACTAAAAAACTCAGACTGAGACAGGAGCAGAGACACTTCCTGTCCAACACTGTGACATCACCTCTGATGTAAGCGTGATGTCATCCCTTTTTTCTTTCTTTCTTAATTTTTTTTTCTTCTCACTAACTCGAGTGTTGGTTACCGTGGTGACCGACAGCTTTACTTACAGCAGAGCTACGACTATGTGACTACAGTACCCACGATGCAACGCGGCAGCAGTGCAGGACGGAACGACAGCGAGAACATTTCAGAATAAAAGTCCCACAAAAAAAAAAAAAAAAGAGGCGGGAGCTGAAAGTCTCTCGATGTCTCGTGAGCCAATAGAAATGAGACCTGATGATGATGTCATCACGCACAGGACTTGTTCCAGCTGTTTTTATGGAGCTCTGGTCTTTGTGTCACTGCTTTGATCTTTTATTTTGTAACTCATGTTAATCATCTGTGTGACGGTTTATATTTAATATGTAAAAATATAAAGAACTACTGACTGAAGGAGGTTCTGAGATTAACCCTCCTGTCGTCCTCTCGGGTCAAATTGACCCCGTCCGTTTTGACTGTTCCTTCCTTCCTTCCTCCCTCTTTTCCTTCTTCCTTCTCTCTCTTTCTTTCCTCCCTAGTTTCCTTCCTTCTTCCTTCTTTCCTCCCTCCCTACTTCCTTCTTCCCTCATTTTCCTTCCTCCTTCCCTCCTTTCCTTAATTCCCTCCTTCTCTTTCTTTCCTCCCTCCCTCCCTTCCTTCCTTGACTCAAGGACAACACGAGGGTTAAAGTCCTACATTTAAAATCCGATGTGTGTTTAAAGTCTGCTGACTCTGAGCTGAGAGTAAAGTTCGTCCACAGCAGCGTAAAGCGCAAATTTGAAATTTAATCTCAGAAATGTTGAGGGTTTTTTTTCTTGAAATCTCCCCCCTGGTCAGTATTTTATTTATTTTTTTACATATATGGCACTAATATGCCGTTACACATCTGTCACCAACTTCCTGTCGCCTTCTTCACTTCCTGTTCACTCCAGCTGTTTTTTAAACTTTGTTTTATTTGTTATTTTCTGTCAGGTTTTTAAACCCTGGCGTTTATATATTTTCCACCTCCAGATAAATCCAGAAACCACTCAGAAATGTCCAGATTTCTAAATTAAAACATAAAAACTAAAAAAAACTAAAATGTTTAAAATAAATAAAAAGAGTAAAAAGATAACTGTAGAAAAACTGGATTCACACATGAAGTGAAAATAAGGTCTGAACATAAAATCATCCCTCAGATACTTTCACACTGATTCATGTCGCCTAAATATTCCTCTAAGATTTAACCCTCCTGTTCTGCTCTCCTTCCTTTCTTCCTCATTCCTTCTTTGCTCTCCTTACTTCCTTCCTCTTTTCCTCCTTCCTTCCTTCGTTACTTCCTTCCTTCCTCATTTCCTTTTTTCTCATTTCCTTCCTTCCTTCCTCCCTCTTTTCCTCCCTTCCTTCCTTTCTTCTATCCTCCTTTCCTCCCTTCCTTCGTTCCTTCCTCATTTCCTTCTTTCCTCACTTCCTTCTTTCCTCCTTTCCTCCCTTCCTTCGTTCCTTCCTCATTTCCTTCTTTCCCCACTTCCTTCCTTTCTCTTTCCTCCCTTCCTTTGTTCCTTCCTCATTTTGTTCCTTCCTTCCTTCCTTCCTTCCTTCCTTCCTTCCTTCCTTGACCTGAGCACAACAGGAGGGTTAAAGTCAAATGTTGCACTCAGCTTCAGATTGTTTCAAAGTTCAGCGTCAGTATTAAAAACAGAGACGATGATGATGATGATGATGATGATGGTGGTGGTGATGAAGAGCCACAGGAGCAGATTGAGATCCTGATGAGGTTTAACAGCATCTAATAGAAGAAGAGCTGCTCCGTCTGTAGATAGAAAGACTCATTCTAAAACAGGGGTGTCAAACATGAGGGGTCCAATCCGGCCCACTTTCCTTCCTGTGTTCTTTTCCTTCCTACCTTCCTTTATCCTTTCTTCCTTCCTTCCTTCTATCCTTCCATCTGTCCTTCCTCCCTTTATACCTTCCTTCTTTCCTTCCATCTGTCCCTCCTCCCTTTATTCCTTCTTTCCTTCCTCCCTTTCTTCCTTCCATCTGTCCTTCCTCCCTTTATTCCTTTGTCCTTCCTCCCTTTATTCCTTCCTTCTTTCCTTCCATCTGTCTTTCCTTCCTTCCCTTCTTATTTCCTTCTTTCCTTCCATCTTTTTAATGATCAAGCCCACATGAGATCAGATTGGTCTGTATGTGGCCCTTTTGTTTGACACCTCTGCTCTCACCTAATAATTCCTATTTTCAGCTGATTTTACACTCATTTAAACATTCCTATTAATATTATATTTCTACTAGATGTCATTAAATTCTACACACTGGTCCTTTAAGATGTGACACTTTAAATCCTTTGATTATTCAGCATTTATAATCAGTTTATAAAGAGTTAGCTCACTATAATGTGGCTGTCAGATAATGAACATAAATAAACTCAATGTCCTTATATCTGCTTTTAACTCCATTCTACTGTGTTATAAACCATTTATTAGCTGTTCATTGATAAAGGACTTAAAGGAAAGTGTCAGTTTGAGTTAAAGAAGTGAGATTCAGAGATTGAGCTTCTAACTCTGTGGTTTCTGTTACGTTCTGGTCTGTTTCCTCCTCTGTGCTGCTGGATTTCTTCATGTTTGGTATCCGACTTTATTAAATGTCCACTAAAGAGAGACAGAAACAGAGCCACGGTCACAACCCTGGTTCATTCTGGACGTGACTTCCTGTTGTGGCTCCACAGGAAGAGGAAACGCAGTGTGGAAGTATTTCAGGGTGATTTCTGCTTCCTTCTTGTGTGAATGCAGCCAGTTTTTTATTTTTATTTTTATGTTTTAACCCCATATGTATTTGCTCTGCGGTGCTACTTGCTGTCTAACAACTATCTAGGAAAAGAAAAACTCCTCCTGGTTGTGTTTGAATGTATTTGTAAATGTTTTAGGTGTGTTTTCTAGAGACGCGCACTAGAATCCAACCGATGTGGACCAGCTGAGATCAGATCTCTGAACTGGACGGACCTGCACACACACACACACACACACACACACACACACACACACATATACACATACACACACACATATACACACATACACACTGAAGGACAAACTGCTGAGCACTTTGACGGACGGGTGAACGGACCAATGGAAAGGTTGTATTGAGGCAGGAAGTGATGACATAGGAAGTAAGAGCTGCAGCCAGTGATGCTGATCTAACACACCTGACCCGTGGATACAGTGATTGGTTTTAGTTTGTGAATAAAGTGTTGAATGCCAAAATTGACCTTTTCCTGCTCAAAGTGTGTTTTTGTGTAAAAGAGTTGAAACATACAGAGAGCGACGGTTCTCATGATCCATACGTCACTTTTTATACATATTCACCTGGAATTGTTTTCACATTCATTTGATTTATCCAGCACTAGTTCCCAAAACAGAAGAAGGTGCAGCTTTCAGTGTAGCAGTCAGTCTACGTCCCAACCCTCACCTCTGCTCGCCAGCTGTCAAGGTGCAGCTGGAGGGAGGAGAGAGTCCAGTTTGGGGATCTCAGAATCACCTTTCTGCTGTTTACGGTTGATGTTGTTCTGTTGGACTCTACAGGTGAAGACCTCCAACAGGCTGACCTCACAGCTACAGGACTCTGAGGCCATGGTGCTCTGCTGGAACAAGGTGGACTGCCCCCTCAGGGGCCCCCTAACCCTAACCCTAACCCTAACCCGGGGGGGGGGGGGGGGGGGGTCACCTTCTCCGGTCATCTTCTTCAATATTTGATGAAAACTGCCAACTTCAAGGTTTTAGGGAAGGCTTCCTGTTCTCAGCTGTGCTATAAGGAAATAACAAGCCATCAACCTCCCCTCTCAGCAGCCCTGACGTTTGGCTTCTGTCATGATCAGGACTGTAGACTGTAGTCTGCTGTGAGAAAGAGGAGAGAAGACATCTCTCTGTCTGATTAAAAGTTTATTGTGCTTTAGAACGTAACCGCCATGAAACAATCAGAAAATAGTTTCATATTTCTGTCATTCACGGCTTTCTCTTTCTCAGTGAAAGCTTTCAGTCTCTCTGTTGCTCGCTCATGTTTTTTCTCAGCTTTTTAGAAATGAGTCAGAAAACCCACAAAAAACCCTCAACAGGTGATTTACTGCTTACAGCTGCCATTAACAGGCATCTCAGGTCACATCTATTATCAAGAAGAGATTCAAGACTCACAAAAGATTCACCATCATGCTGAGAAAGAGCCATTTTACTCCTTAATAATTAACACACACTTATTAACAAGTGCAATCTAACCATCATGTAATATCAGTGCAATAAAGATTATATAGACATATATATTACACTTTTATTGCTTGTAATATTCATTTCATATTTTTATATCTGAAACTCCTTGAATAGGTTTTTCTTCTCTCTTTTTTAATCTTGTGGTCCAGAGACACGTGACTGTCATGTTGTAAAAAGGGAAGTCAGAGTCAAAATGAAACTCTGTTATGTGACAGTGGACCACGTCCTCAATATGCTGCTTATAAATGAGTCCAAAAGTGTGCAGATTGTGGTTTGTTGTAATCCTGCACACTGGGTCATTTTCAGCCATGAACAGAAGATCACATCAAGAGTAAAATCATTTTGTGCTTTATCTCTACAGATTCTTCTTTTAAACCACAATTACTGGAGAAACCTTCTACTTAAATATGATTATTTCAAACACTCAAATATATTGTCTCGTCTTCAGGCGACAGTCTATGTATTTAGAATAAGAACTAACATTTGAGCAATCTTTAGTCTATTGTAGGGACAAACAGCATATAATAGTTTTACCTCCATGCTGCCTGCATTAGCTATTCCCATTACAACAACATTAGAAAAACAGCAACTCAGCTATAAAGTGGCAGACCCTGTAAGGTCACAGACCAGGTCAATGAGTGCTGAGGAGCATCAGTAAACGTCACTAATGCTCTGTTGACTCAATAACTGCAGAGTCACAAACTTCCTCTGACAGTAACACCATCACATGGAATGGGTTTCTATGGCCGAGCAGCTGCATGTAAGACTTATATCACCAAGCACAATGCTGAGTGTCGGATGTAAAGGAGCAGTGGAAATGATCGATCTCACTTCTCTGTCTGGGTTTGGTGGTTGCCAGAAGAACGTCACCTGCCTGACTGTAAAGTTTGGGGGTTGGGTTAGGCCCCTTAGTTCCAGTGAAGGGAAATATCAATGCTTCAGCATGGCAAGACTTTTTGGACAATTCCATATGTCCAACTTTGTGGGAACAGTTTGTGGAGCATCCTCTTCTGTTCCAGTATGACCCTGCCCCTGTGCACAAAACAAGGTCCATTAAAACATGGTTGGGCTGAGAATCCTTTTGTTGTTGAGCCGCTCAAAGAGGAAGTGCACTCAGCTTCAGTATCACACTGAAAACCCTGTGTGCATTAACAAGCCATCAACTACTCCTGTAGACTGGCTGTAGACTGTAGCCTGCTGTGAGAAAGAGGAGGAAAGGCATCTTTCTCTGGTTGTTTATTTGTGCTTTAGAAAGTAACCGCTGTGAAACAATCAGAAAATAATGTTGTATTTCTGTCATTCACAGCTTTCTCTTTCGCAGTGAAAGCTTTTATATTTTTATATCTGAAACTCCTTGAATAGGTTTTTCTTTTCTCTTTTTTAGTCTTGTGGTCCAGAGACACGTGACTGTCATGTTGTAAAAAGGCAAGTCAGAGTCAAAATGAAACTCTGTTATGTGACAGTGGGTCACGTCCTCAATATGCTACTTATAAATGAGTCCACCATTTTGCAGAGCAATGGTTTGTTGTATAATCCTGCACACTGGATCGTTTTCAGCCATGAACAGACCACATCAAGAGTAAAAGCATTTTGTGCTTTATCTCTTATAGATTCTTCTTTTAAACCACAATTACTTATTTAATTACTTATTTGTATAGCACCAAATCACAACAAAGTTATGTGAAGGCTCTTTCCACATAGAGCAGGTCTAAACCGAACTCTTCAGGTCTCATTTAAAGAGACCCAACATTCCCACATGAGCAGCACTTGGTGACAGTGGAGAGAAAAAACTCCCTTTAACAGGAAGAACCCTCAGAACCAGACTCAGAGTGGGAGAACATCTTTTAACAGGAAGAACCCTCAGAACCAGACTCAGAGTGGGAGAACATCTTTTAACAGGAAGAACCCTCAGAACCAGACTCAGAGTGGGAGAACATCTTTTAACAGGAAGAACCCTCAGAACCAGACTCAGAGTGGGAGAACATCTTTTAACAGGAAGAACCCTCAGAACCAGACTCAGAGTGGGAGAACATCTGCATGGAGCGGTTGGAGTAGAGAGGAGAGAGAGGAAGGAGAGGAGAGAGAAGCACATTGAAGGTCCGGGACTGGAATCTGTCATCCTGACGTCTACAGGCCCAGATTACCTGTGAGACCAGAAAGCACAGACAACTCCGGGGAAGAAGTTTAGCTTATTGAATGCATTAATAGTACATGAATGTTAATGGATATAGATGGATGGATAGAGAGAGAGAGAGAGGAGGAGAGAGGAGCCCAGTGCATCATGGGAGTCCCCCGGCAGTCTAAGCCTATAGCAGCATTAAGAGTCACCCACACATTGATCTCATCAAGGTAAGGCTATCGCCTTACTTAGATGTAGGGGCTGTAGTCAGGGGTGCATTAACATCACTGTAGGCCACTGGGCTACAGAACTTAATGAGCCCCCCATCCCTAAGTGGTTGACACACTATACTTTGCGTATAAAAACTCAATGCAAGGTCATCTTTAGCTCTGTGACATTTATTTGTACCATTGTATGTACCATTAACTATGTGCATTTCACTTTTGCAGATGAGCCCACACACACAATTACAGCAGCACAATACTTCACTTAGGCTAATGATGGGGATGATGTTCGCACCACCATCCCCACCATCTGCAGAGTTTAACTGCAGAGTTACAAACTTCCTCTGACATTAACATCAGCACAAAAACTGAGCACCAGTATCTTCATGGATGGGTTTCTATGGCCGAGCAGCTGCATGCAAGTGTTCCATCATCAAGCACAATGCTGTGTCCCGAGTGTCAGATGGACTGGTGTAAAGCACGCAGCCACCGGACTCTTGAGCACAAAGCACACGTCTCTGTCTGGCAGTCTGATGGACGAGTCTGGGTTTGGTGTCTTTTTTAATCTTGTGGTCCAGAGATACGTGACTGTCATGTTGTAAAAAGGCAAGTCAGAGTCAAAATGAAAGTTGGCTATGTGACAGTGGGTCACGTCCTCAATATGCTGCTTATAAATTAGTCCACCATTTTGCAGAGCAGTGGTTTGTTGTAATCCTGCACACTGGGTCGTTTTCAGCCATGAACAGAAGATCACAAGAGTAAAAGCATAGATTCTTCTTTTAAACCACAATTACTGGAGAAACATTCTACTTAAATATGATTATTTCAAACAGTCAAATATATGGGTTTAATTTTAGTTGTCTTAAGTCAACAGTCTATTTATTTAGAACAAGAAATAACATTTGAGCAATCTTTAGTTTATTGTAGGGACAAACAGCATAGAATAGTTTTACCTCCATGCTGCCTGCATTAACTACAACCACAAGCCCCACTGATTAAAGATAAAGATGGGCCAAACAATGATAACTAAAACTAATTTGACTCCAAAAATGGCGCAAACAACATGTACCATAAAAACCTGTAAATGAGTCGCACCAGTATATCAGATGCAGTCTATTTTGAGGAGTGTTGTGCGGGGAAAATGCTTTACTATTAAAGATTGGTTTATTTGAATGCACCAGTAGCTATTCATTTATAAACATATACTTTTATACAAGTTACTCCAAAACTTTTTGTTTACTTTTATTTGAAACACAATCAAAACAGACATATTACCCCTGAAACTGTGAGTCAGGTTAATGGTTACTATTGGTAGTTAGGTTATTAACTCAGACTGGGTTCAGGTTAGGCTGAGTTTCAATTAAAACTTTTAAAAGGAACAAAGTAACTTTACATATTTGCTGTATGCTCACACAAGTCCCAAAAACTCTTCATCAGAGTTTCTCGCTGTGTGCAAATATTGCACCCAAGTCGCTGTAAGGCTCACCAAGCACAAAGCATCATCCTCTGTTCCAGTGGAAAAACAACAAAGTCAGTGAATCTTTTAGACTCAGACGTGTTCAAACTGTGTGTCTCTGCTTCAACATGTGCTGCGTCAGTTTGGTCTGTAAATACTGAAACATCACAGCAACTAGTGTCTGAAATACTGCTCAACACACTGAATCAGCAGCCGCTTCTGCTTTGCTTTTTATTTCTCTATAAAATATACAACAGTAACAGCTCATCTGTATCTATTTGCATTAGCTGCAGACTCAGCTAATGCAGTTGTTTACAGGGCAGTTTATTGCTGAGCTGGGAGAAGCACACTCTATGAACAAAAGTATTAGGACTTGCCTCTCTATCATTGAATGCAGGTGTTTCATTCAGACCCATAGCCACAGGTGTATAATCAAGCACCTAGCCATGCAGTCTGCATTTACAAACATTAGTGAAAGAACAGGTCTTTCTGAAGAGCTCAGTGAATTCACAGGATGCCACATTTGCAATAAGTCGGTTTGTGAAGTTTCTAGCCGGACAGATATTCAATGGTCAGCAACTCAGCCACAAAGTGACAGACCATGTAAGGTCACAGAGTGTCAGATTGAGTGATGAGGCACATAAGGCCTGATTTACTAAAGGTCTGCGTGTGTAAAAACGTGAGCAAACTTGACATCAGGCGCAAAAAATATGCAAGCTGATCTACTAACTAATCCTAACCCTAATGCAGTGCAAGATAATAAGCACTGTTTATTTAGTAGTTTACCATAATGAATGTAATATGAGGCATTTCAACCTCAGAGTGTAAAATACAGGGAGGAGAAAATGTAAATATGTTATTTAGCACACGCATTGTGATTTACCAAACCTGAAGGTAATGTTGCTATGGTAACAGTCTAACCAAGCACAATGCCGAATGTCAGATGGACTGGTCTAAAGCACGCAGCCACCGGACTCTGGAGCACAAAGCACACGTCTCTGTCTGGCAGTCTGATGGACGAGTCTGGGTTTGATGTCTTTTTTAGTCTTGTGGTCCAGTGACACGTGACTGTCATGTTGTAAAAAGGGAAGTCAGAGTCAAAATGAGAGTCGGTTATGTGACAGTGGGTCACGTCCTCAGTGTCCTCAGCTTACATAACAATGAGTCTAAATATTCAACTGGATATTAATGCTTATGGATTTGAAATGGTCAGGTGACAGACATACAAGGAAAGGTATAGTTAAAACCAACACAAGAGGAAGGGGAGAGGGAGAGAGTGGCTGCAGGGTTGGATTATAGGAGGCAGAAGTGGAAGATGTGATCTGAAATGTGAACTAACACAGAAGTTTCTTGTAGAGAGTTTTAGAGGAAACTTGTGGTCGAGTGATGTGACTGTCATGTTGTAAAATGGGAGGTCAAAGTTCAAATGAAAATTGGTTATGTAACAGTGGGTTACGCCCCTTGATATTCTGCATATAAACGAGTCCACCCGTCTGCAGAGCTGTGGATCGCTTTCAGCCATGAACAGATCACATCAAGCATAAAAGCAGGTTTGTTCTTTATTTCTTCTACAGTTTCTCTTGCTTATCTATTTATAACTTGTGTTTTTTTACTTGTCTTGATATATTAATGGTCTATTTATATATAACAAGAAATAACATGAGCCATATTTTAGTCTACTTAAACCCCTGTGGATGAATCTATACTTAATATGTTTCTACAACTCACAAAGTAAATTTGCACTTGGGGGTTGCAGTAATGTGTGTTTTTTATTTTAACAATAATATCAATAACTGCAGCTACATGATGCAAATCTGAGGTCAATCCACAGCTCTGTATTATTTGGACAAGAGAAAGATGACAAACCTGAGCGAGTTGCAAACCAATTTCCAGTATTAGTTGAGACCAGAATCATGCTGCAAAATGAAAACCTTTTAAGTTTTCCTCTCTGGTTCAACTTAAAGGATTCATCTCTCTATTCTCATCAGCAGTACTTAGGCAGAGCCGAGCTTCACACACCTGACACGAGGGATGTTGAAATTAATTGATTACACGATGCATCTCGATGCAGATGTGGACAATTCTGCATCCATTAACAAAAGTCAAGAATCAATTATTTAGAGATTAATAACTTGAGGTTGACCGACGACAAAGGCGGAACCAAACAGTGATGGCAGCCGGACAGGTGCAGGTGCAGTCGTACAGGTGCACTTACAAGAGTTTATCTGTAGTTCATCTTAAAAATATAAGTAGTTGGAAGCATTTTGTGATTGAATGACTAATGTTAGTGGAGTGGCTAAAAGAGCAGCTGACTAACACACATTGCAGCATGAAACAACATAAACTCTGAGGTGAAGACAATAACTCTGTGTTCAGCCTGACTCACCTCTACAACCCTGCAGCTGATCAGCATGTTGTATGTCCACTGCTGGAGACATGCTAACAAACAGCTGCACTCCGCCCTCAGTTTGTTACTGTCATACAGGCAGGTGAGCTTCACCCCTACTAGGTGACCTCTGTTGACTTATTTTGGTCTACATATTTTAATGTGAAAACATTTATGTTTATCGTGTATCTGGAATGTTTATCTGACTTCTTGTATCAATTGATGAAAAATAAGCCATGCAACAATGAAGAAAAGTCAGGATGTGATACGTTGAGATGCATCGTAGAAATGAATCCAAAACAGCTGAATCGTAATCAAATCGAATCGTGAGGACAGTGAAGATTCACACCACAACACTACCTGACACTGTTTGATTGAAACGTAGCTAAGTCTAATTGACATCGGCAGTGTAAACTCATCTGTGTCTGTCAAACTGCCCCTGCGAGTCCAAAGGCTTCACAATCGTAAAAAAACACAATTACATAACTTAAAAACAGATTAAATACAGATCAGCAGACTCATGTTTTAAAGTCATGTTTCTTTATCAGATGCTGAACCATGGGTGCTAAAGTTTCAGTGAGGAATGAGACTCCTTACACCTGGTACTACTCCAAATCACCCTCAGAGGTGAGTTTGTTTGTTCATAATATCATACACTCATCAGTTTGAATTTATATAATACATTTAGCTTATGTATGATTAACTGTTAATGCTTTTGTCTCTCTGATCATGTATGTCCTTGACTTTTTGTACCTTTTGTGTTGCTTATTTGTTTGAGGAAGATAATCAGTAAACAGTCTGTAACAGATAAACGTGTTAGTGCTGTTCTCTTTTACCTGACTGCATTAGGGAGGTGTATTACAGTCTATTACTAAATATTACAGGTGTTGCTGCTGTTTAAAGTCACAAGGTTTACTTTCTTACCTTGTATTTCATCATTTAGGACTGACACATTCTCATTTCCCCACTGGTTGAATACAGCTGTTCATGTCACATCTCTGCACAGTGACGGCCCTCTAGTGTCAGATTTTCATGTGTGCAGTGATTCTACAATCCCACAGCTCTTAATCACAATGATCTTTTTTGTCTTTTAGGGATTTAGTTATCTATCCAGTGGCTGTCAGGAAGAGTATGAAGAGGCAAAGGCAATCCATTGCTGGATTTATGTGAGATACCATAGTCATAGCTGGAACTGTCTGTCATATCAATTCAATACTCACAAAGGCGACCCCACGTTCTACTTAAGAGAGAACTGGGACCGCTCATTAGTTGAGTTGAGTTGCAACACAGAAACTGGTGTCCAAAGGTGTTCCAACTATGGTGAGTTATCAGTTTTTCATTTACTTTGTTTCAACTATTTAATCATAAAGAAGATCATACCTCAGAATATCAGTCTCTGTTTGTTTTCTGTTCCTTGATTTTCTTTGCCAGACTGATAATCGTCTCCTCTTCTCTAAGGGGGCCCCAAAAGTCTTGAGAATCATCAGTTCTAACAAAATATTTGATATTTTATGGGTCTCAGAAATAGGTGGGGAAAATAGCTAGACAGCGCCCACTAGTAAGAAAAAAAAGAGCTACTCAACACAGAAAATTTTAATTTGGTATGCATATATATGATGAAAAGGTCTTTCGGAGCCATACCCAAAGTCCAACAGAACATTGGACACTGTCCAATGAATTTTTTTAATATAGTAGTTCTCTAAAATAACTGATTAATGCTGTAAATATTGGCGACTGTGGTTAAATTCCCCCTGATGAGCAGGTTGGCACCCTGCGTGGTAGCTCCTGCCATCAGTGTATGAATGTGCCTGTCTGTCTGTGTTTGAGATTGTGCTGCGGCCCGTCTTAGCCACATCTCCCTTAAAAAATAGATTCTTAATCTCAGTTGGACTCTCCTTGTTAAATAAAGGTTAAGTAATGCATGAATCTTTCCAACAGGAAAACAGGAGGATGACCAGCGACAACAAGAACAGGAGAGAAGACGACAGGAGGAGCAGAGAAGACGACAGGAGGAGGAGAGAAGACGACAGGAGGAGCAGAGAAGACGACAGGAGGAGGAGAGGAGACGACAGGAGGAGAGAAGACGACAGGAGCGTCTGGAACGGGAGCGAAGGATTCAGGAGGAGATTGACAGAGAGAGTGAGACCTCCAGAGAGAAACTGTCTCGGTCGAGGGAGAAACTTCGTGAGAAACTGAGCCTCAGAGGTCATGCACATCATCAAGAGCGCACACATGTTCTCCATCAGCAAATAGAGGATGATGCAGCTGCAATCGAGAGGAATGAGGTATGGCATTTATTGTTTATATGGACAAGTTCAAAAGTCAACATCTATACCAGGGGTCAGGAACATTTTTACCTAAAGAATTAAAATAGCTGCACCCAGTTGGACATTGCTAGAAACACAATTGTCCATGTTTTACTGTTGGTCAACTAATCATGGGTAAACACTTCTTGGTCACCTCAACATAGTGTGTGCCTCCACATGCTTAGTAATGGGTGTTAATTGCTTAATAATACACTTTCCTAGAGTCAGACGGCACTTTCATTACTAAACCTCATGATATTGTGAATTATTTTAATGAATATTGTGTCTGTTAATGAATATTGTGAAAACTGTTGGGGATGCTTTCTGGTCATATTGCATTACCCATCTGTCATATTTTTAATCTAAGTTTGCAGGAGGGTGTATGCCCCCAGGCCTGGAAAGCTGCAAAAGTTATTCCTTTACCCAAAAACAAGAATGAAGTGTTTACAGGTGCCAAAAGTTGCCCTATCAGCATTCTTCCTCTGCTAAGTAAACTGTTGGAAAGATTGGTGTTTGACCAGATCACACATTAATTCTCAGTCAATGAACTTAATTCAGCTTTAATGCAGGGAAAGAATTGTAGGTGCTGTTCTGCTTGATTTTATTTCTGCATCTGATTTAATTGACCATGAGATGCTATTAATGAAACTTACTGCTTATGGTTTTAATACTCTGCCTCTTAACTGGATGAGGAGCTATTTATCCAATAGAACACAAACAGGTTTTTTAATGGTAGTTTTTCTGTCAAGACAGTACAGTGTGGCGTTCCCTAGGGGAGTTGCTTGGGTCCTTTGCTCTATTCTATTTTTACCAATGACATGCCTCTTGTTCTGAATAAAGCCAGTTTAGCTATGTTTGCTGATGATTCTACAGTATATCATTAAGCAGTGCGGAAGAGTTAAATGTTCTCCTTCAAAATGAAATTAAACGTATTTCAGATTGGGTAGATAATAATTTAGTTTTGAATGTGTCTCAGACCAAATGTATTGTTTTTGGATCAATGTATGCACGAAGGGAGGAGAAGCACTTATTCATCTCCATCAAGGGCAGCTGTATAGAGCAGGTCAAGGAGGCTACACTTCTAGGGGTCACCCTTGATAGTACACTATCATGGCACAATCACATAGATAAAATATTTGGGAAAATCAGCAATACCACATTGCAGGTTATTCAAGCTTTAGTAGTGTCTCTATCAATAAGAAAAGGTCCAGACCAAAGGTACGCTGATCTTGCCTGGTTGAAGGTGGAAGATAGATTAAGACACAGTCTTTTAACATTATTCTGGAATATATGTGTTTTTAAACAACCAACCTGCCTATACACGTTTTCTAGGAACAGACATGACCATGAAACAAGACAGGTGAGGAGGTCATGTCACAATCGCTAAATCTAGAACATATGCCGTATGTATAGATAGATATAGATAGATCTATAGAGCCATTTTTCAGTGGAATGAGTTGCCATACTTTATTATTCAAGCTGCAAGTAAAGGAAGTTTTAAAAAGGATCTAAAAAGGTAATTCTTGGGTGGAGGCCGGCAAAATATTTTATATGTATCATTGTTTTGTTTGTTTTTTTGTTTGTTTGTTGTTTCTATAGTGTAGGTTACTGTGGACAGTCATCTGTGTGTGTGGATACCAAAGATGTTTGGCCATTGCTATTCTTTAATTAGCCTACAGCTGAAAAGAGAGGCGCTTTTAAAAATGATTTGTATATAACAAATAATGAGAATACTTAAATATTATATACTAATATTGCAAAGTCATGGTTTTCTTTATTGTATTTTCAGTCAACTTTGGGATATTTGAGAGTCATAAAATCTATAGGTTCCTGGCCCTTGGTTTATACAATTGAAGAAACTTGTTTTGCAAATACAGCATTTGAAATCCTATGATTATTGTACATTTTTAATTCAGGTGCATTCACTATTTTTCTTTATTTCCAATGTAGCTTGTAGATGTAGAGCAGAAATTCAGAGAACTTCTGTCAAAATACAAAATCACGGAAAGTGGAAACATGCAGGTATATGAGCTTGAGGACCGGATTAAAAGACTTCATAATGAACTGACGGCTCAATACTGCAGAGAAAACAAGCTTTCAGTGTGGTCTCAGTTTACATTTGATCAGGCTGTGGGATATGAGGAACTTTCTCTGACTGAGAAACTCACCCTACTTGAGGCAGTTCTGCAGGTGGCTCTTCAGAGCATCACTGAGACCAAAAATGAAAATGTTCTTTCCCTTGACTTGGAGAAGAAGTACCAGTTCCTTTTCTGTCTGGTTGAGGAACTTTACGTCTCAAATCCAACTCTGGCTGAGAAAATTTTCTTGAGAAATCTTGATGCAATTTCAGAGCTTTTACCACAGAGTAGGGAGATTCTGGGTCAAATACTGTTCAATAACATCTGGACACCAACAGAGATGATGCTCTTCATTCGCAAAGCTTCGTCAAGAGACCGCAATCAAACTGCCCAAGTCCTCCACATGGTACAGACCTACAGGCTCGGCTGCCTCCTCACTCTCTCTGCTCTAAAGAAGCAAGAGCCACTAAAGTTTCTACAACAGCAAGTAGAAGAAGACAGGGACAAAGATGCTGAAACCATTTTGAGAGAACTGGCTGACTCCCAGTGCCCAGAGAATGTTCTGACAGTGATCGATGATGTGCTCAGACACATGGAAACAGAACTTCCAAAATATCAGGAGGTGGATCTTAATACGGTGGATATACAGGATCTCAAGGTGAAGATCAAATTTCTTGATTTAGCAAAACCAGATATCAATACTCTGAAGGAAGTGTTGATTGGAATGTCTGTAGCTGTGCAAGACATCACAACAATTAAAAGGGAAGGTGAAAAAGAGATTCCAGGTTATTTTCCAAGACTGACCCAGTTGGCATCATTACTTTTGCTCCTACTGGAAAATAAAGGCTGTCTCCTTGAGATTGGTACAGGTGAAGGGAAATCTTGTATCTTGGCAATGTTCGCTACAATCCAGGCTATTCGAGGAGTGAAGGTGGACATTGTGACAAGCTCTCCAGTTCTTGCACGACGAGACCAGGAGGAGTGGAAGAAATTCCTTGTAATGTTTGGTGTCACATCATCTGTAGTACCACCACCCCTCTCAAAAGCATGCTCCCCTGAGGAACGAGACAAGTTGTTAGAAAATGCATATAAACAACAAGTTGTGTATGGCACTGTTGGTGCTTTTGCAGCAGATATATTAAAACAAGAGTTTGAGAGGAGAACTACTCGTGGAACAAGAGGATTTGAGCTCGTGATAGTAGATGAAGTGGACTACATGACCTTGGATAATGGAGTTCAAGTGACATTCCTGTCTCATGAAGCCACCGGTTTGAGGCATATGGAACAAATTCTTGCCAACATTTGGACAATGACATCCAATTGTCAACCAATTGAAATGCAGGATACAGGTGAGATAAAATGGGCAACGAGGATCCAACACTTCCATAAGGCAGCAGCATCTGCTGTTATGGCAATGGAACCATCTGACAACTTCTCAGCTTTTGACATTTTGCAACCAGGTCTGGATTTGGGCTTCTATTCATCAGAGGATATTGAGAAGTTTGGGCAATCTGAGAGTAAGACAGAAACAGAAAATACAGCTGATGACTTCCAGGATGCCAGCTGGAGAGCAACTAAACAACTAATGAAGAAAATAGGAGTTTCACAACAGTATGATCTTCTAACCATATTTCAGGAAGTAATGGAGAACAGTGTGGCTTTTGAGTGTTATTCAGAAGAGAACAAAAAAGCCAAGCGTTACAGAGCTGAGGAAAGACATGCTGACTTAATAGTCAAAATGTTACTCCTTGAAAATGGATTAGCATGTGAAATCATGTCAGAAACATCTCTCATTGAAGCGACTGTGAGTGCAGTAAAGTCCTGTATTAAGTACTCAAACGAAAGTTCTCACTCTGAAAAACAGGGTGACTTCATCACTATCCCTCATTTCTTGAGGGAATATGTTGAAAATCAGTTACCAGTGTTTGTTGAGAATGCCTTGAGGGCCCTTGTGATGTCTCAGGGCAGAGAGTACATGATAGATACTTCAACAGCTGCTGACAAAGCAGATGCCAGTGGTACTGACAAGCATCAGTATGATGCCATCATTCCAGTGGACTTCAAAGCAAGCGGAGTGTTGGAGAAAAACAAGAAGTGGGGTAATGGACTCCAGCAGTTCTTGGAGATGAAGCATCAGCTCGCAGTTTCACCTTTATCCAGTGTGACCAACTACATGTCTAACTTCCATTACTTTAAACACTACATTAATGGAAATGGCATATTTGGTGTTTCTGGCACATTGGGTGGTGATGCAGACAAAGACTTTCTGGAAAGGCATTACAAAACAAAGAGCTATACTATTCCAGCTCATCGTCATAAAAAAGTGGTTGAGTTGCCAGCCATGCAGGTGATTGGGGGACAGTGGGTCCAGACTGTATGTGAGACTGCCTGGAAAGCAGCAAGTAGAGGACAAGTTGTCCTGGTGATATGTGAAGATGTGAAGACAGCAAATGAGCTACATGTGAAAATGAAAGACGACAAGAAATTTAAGCCACACCAGATCACAATGTACACAATCAGTGAGAGACACAACATTGAGAAAGATAAATTCAGTGGAGGGAGGATTATCATTGCCACAAACCTGGGAGGGAGAGGAACAGACATAAAGGTTGAAGAAAAAGTAAATGAATGTGGTGGCCTTTTTGTGCTTCTCACACACTTCCCACGCAATCGAAGAGTGGAGAAACAAATCTTTGGTCGTACTGCTCGGAAAGGAAACCCCGGCATGGTCCAGATGGTTCTGAACCAGGATCATCTTGCACCAGCTTACCAAGGTCAGTCCGTTGAGATAATGCGACAGCTCAGAGAAGAGTACGAAGTAAAGCGTATAGAAGACATGGAAAGTGATGAACTGGTAGAAATAAACTTGAAGGAAAAACTTTTTTCCACATTTTGTGATTGCCTCAAGGACTTCGACCAGAATTACACGGAGGAAGAAAGAAAAGATCCCTCACAATGGAAGCTCAGTAATATACCTGATCATCTCAGCTGCTATCAGACTAAGCTTGATTATCAGCCAGCCCTGAATGCTCTGAAAGAAGCATGGGCATTGTGGCTGACTCTTCATGAGGAGCATATCAACAGACATGATGACATCCATGGCCTTCAGGCAGACCTCATCAAGACACTGAATGAAACTAAGGGAAATTTCCTGCAGGGTAGAAGTGATAATTTCTATGATCACATTAAGCAGGCCGTTCTCAGGACGACCTTACACTGCAGAAATAAATCCAACAGTGACTATGGAGCTAAGACCTATTGGCAGAAAGTAGTAAATGCTGACCCATTGTACAAAGCTGTGGCCCTCTATAACCAGGCATACATCACCATCAACCTGGCTAAGGGTGACTATAAAGCAGAGGCCAAACAACTGCTGATGCAGGCTAAGCAGTCTGTAGATGTTCATATTTCAGAAACATCAAACACAATGGTTGCTTGCCAGATGTCTGTCACTGACAGACTCAAACCACACAATGAAACTAGCAACAACTTTCAGAGTCAGATGGGGGCCAGAATGAACATCTTCAAATCGTGGAAAACATACATTGATAATGCTTTGAAGAAACTTGAGGAGCTGGAAAAAGACAAGAGTGATGCAATCACAGTGGACTGTTCAGTCTACATGTTGTTGGAGGAAAAAGACTTCATCAACTCAAATGAGCTGTTGGCACTCTATGAGCATGGCCTTGGTATTGTTTTTGAGGTGAAAAAGAAACCCAAGTTTTGTTTTGATGCTCTCATTTGCTTCTTCCTCGGTGTAATCCAGGTGTTGGCTGGAGTTCTCGTTTGTGCCTTATCATTTGGCACTGCAACTCAGTTTGGACTTGGCTTGATAAGTGAGGGAGTATCAGATATGATCAATGGAATACAAGGCATGATAACAGGTGCATTTAGCTGGGTAGAATGGGCAATATCCAAGAGTATCAGCATTGGTATGTCTTTGCTTACTGCGGGATTCAGTGCCATCAAGAAAGCTGTCACTTCAGTGTACAAGGTTACAAAATCGCTGCTTAATGGTACTAAGACCTTTGGATCTGTGGCCACAGATATCATCAAGTCAGGAAAACATGTGTTTTCATCTATCAAAGGAACCACTCAATCTGCCATCTCCTCCATTGGTAAAGAAACCTTTGGAAGTGCAATGAAAAAGATGACATCTTCAACGGTTTTAAAGCAGAACTTCAAACATGCTGCCAAGTATGCTGCACAGGAAATAGGGAAGCAAGCTGTGAGCACTGGTTTGAACTACGCAGTTGATGCAGGCCTGAAGGCAACCTTTGAAAAGATATTGAGTTCAGCCTTTAAGGATGTTGTTACTTCAGCAGTGAAGCAGAACTCTGACTTGGTGAAAGCCATCAATGACTTCATCTGCTCACAAGTCCCAAAAGCAGCCTTGCAGCAAGGTAACTTCAAGATTGGCAAATCGAATGAGGAAGAAATGAATAAAACAATTGCTTTATTAACTGAACAGGTTATTCCTGACCTAATGATGGACTGTACAACAGTGCATCAAGTTATCGATAAACTCACTGAGGTGTGCAATGTAGCAACAGCAGTTATGGACAAAGCAAAACTTTCTGGAATTGTTGAGGGTGCCAAGTTGTGTTTGAAAGTTGCAGATTACAGTACACATTACATTGAAATCTTGAGTTCAATTCCTACAGAAGAGGTCATTGAGGAAACTTTTGTTCCTGAGTTACTGAAAGACATGAAGGACCTTCAGCAAGACGCAGTGAAATACGACCAAGATGGACGACACAATCTACCAGATGTGCAACGTGTTAAAGACAAAATTCTGTGCACAGTTGCAGACAGTGTTTCCCAATCCTTTATCGAGGCTTGCTCTGGACATATGAACTCCTTTTACACAAAGAAATTCAAGAGCAAGTTGAACAAAGCTTCTAGTAAAGCTGTTGGCAACATAATGGGCAGACAAAAAACTCAACGTTTTTTTGATGACCAGAGACACAAACACAACATGAGAGCAGCCAGTCACAAAACTGAGGAGTCACTTACAGAGGAGGAACAGAAGAAGTTAATGAGTTACATGGAAGACATAAGCAATGTAGATCACCCTGCTACAGGTTTTGACATTATTGTGCTCACAAAAAGTGACTTACTCAAAGGTAAAGGGATTCGCCTCAATGTAATTGATGAGCATGGAAACAAACTCTCAGATGATCCATATGAAGGAACAGATAAGTCTGCTGGAAACATCACACTACAGCTGACAAAACGGGCAGAAGAACTGCAGCAACCACAGTAAGTTCAATGAGAAAGTCTCATTGATCATCAATTCAGTTATATGCAATTCTTTATAAACATTGTTCTATAGTATTGTGATATCTGTGGATTAAAAGGTTTACATTCAGATATTTCACTTGTTCTTCTCAGGTCTCAGCCACATGCTTACAGCGGACATTTTGACATTATTCAAGATGATGGCACAGTGGTCAAAGTGGACTCAGAGAACCAGAACAGTCTCTATCATGCAGTTGTACAAGCAACTGGAAGTGATCCAAATGATCCTAAAGGAGCTGCCATGAAGCTCCGTGAGAAAGTGAAAAATGAAGTGAGTATCCATGTTAGAGGTTAATATCTGTAAAAAAAATACTTCACCCAGAGTGTAAATAGAAACTAAGATTCTTTGAGTTAATTGAATATCACTAAATTTTAAAATGTTTCCATTAAAAAAAGTTTCAAACATTCAGCAATGTTACATAGCTACTTCTTTCAGCTATAGTCTAGAACAGCTTATTTTAGAGTTGTGATAAAGTCACACCTGTGCAAGTCTCAAGTTACTGTGGTCAGAAGTTATCGTTGCTGTGCCACTTGATTTAAAGACAGACTTAGAATCTGACACAAAACATTATTTTAGGATTCAGGCATTAATCTAACAATGTTCAGAACTGCCTGAGTCACATAAATAACTGTAGTCTGATTGTACAGATGTGTGCATATGAACAAATCAACATATTGAGACACTTTTTTGATCAGGTTCAGGAAAACCTTGCTGCATACGTACCGGCTCTTAAGCTTCAGAGAGGCTATGACGAGACCCATAAAAACCCTGGAAAATACGCCATCACTGGAGGAGCGAAGCCAGATCATCCTGAACTTCTCACCAAAGACGAATATTCAAAGAGTATCAGCTCAATCAAAACTGATGAAAGTGACATTATCAGAGGTTATAAACTTGGATATGTTGAAGGATACAAACGGTAAGTCATTTTAATAATTTCATGAGAGACACAAGAATACTTTAAAATTGTACAACTGATATTCAGTTATTTGATGTCCAAGTTAAAGTTGAGATTCTGTAAGGGCATAATATATATATGGACCATGGATTTAACAGAAATATATTTGTATTTTCCAGTTTGCTAGATGCTCGAAGATCTGACAACAACAGTTCACCAGTGAATGCAGACCACATTCTTCACAAGGACTCAGTTCGGAAAGCTTGGGAGAGAATAAGAGACAAACCTGAGCGACAGGAGAGGCTCAAAAATAGAAATCCCAAACTTTACGAAATGATAGAAAGCATTAAGGATGATAATAATGGGCGTAATCTTGTTGCCATGGAGGTGTTGGCTGTAGATCACAGATGTGCTCTCACCATGAGCAAAAACCAACATGCCGAGAATAGCCGGTAAGCATTAGATTTGACTCTGAAAGTTATTCAACCAGATTAATCTGACGATCTGGAACTTGACCTGTAGGTGGTGTTTTTGTGTTCCTCTTATCTCACAGGCAGCTGATAGCAAGAAGCCTCGTCAGTGGAGATGTGGAGAGAGCACTGAAACAGTCTATGATTCTGGCTCATCCTGTAACCTCACAGGAACTGCTGGCTGATTTAGGTAAGACCTAGCTGATATGGTTTCTGATAAATTAAGGCTCATCACTTTCCTAATCGCTACCTTTCAAGTTACGGTTTTGGAACTTGATAACCATCCATTCATCATTATGTTACTCTGTTATAAGTTACACCAGCCACTCAGACTCTGAAATCCTACTGAAGTAAAGTGTCATTAAACTAATAAAACGATATTTTGGAGTCTACACTTAATAATAGAGTTCACTTGGGATGAACAACCATAACCATGCAGTGTTTAAACATTTCTTACTGTTAATTTCACACATTATTCTACTTCCAGGTGAAGACAGAAGACCATCTCATAACCTCATGTCACAGGAAGGTACCAGGGGCTACTACAAGGCCGGTTACACCAATCTTGTGACAGTGTACAGCCGGCAGGGACTCATCGATCAGAATCAGAAGGAACGGTTGATGGAGTGGGTGAATCAAGACAAACATGAAGATATAAACACTCCTGAGTACATGAGTATCAAGGATTCATTGGAAGAAATTATATAATAAGAGAAAAAGAGAGAGCGAGTAGACACCTGCTCAATGATTATTGTGATAATTATGTATTTGCATTCATATTCTGGTTGAGGTTATATTTTAGTACTTTGACAGCTTCTTGTGCCTTATACTGTATGACTGTTAGTGACAGGAAGAAGACGGAGGCCACTCACAATGTAGGCCAATAGAAGTGGTGGTGGTATAATGATTTATTTGATGCTTTTTCAGTCTTGTTTTTTTATCTTCTTTACCTCTAAATCAACTTTTATTTTTGTTTAGTTTTAGGCAAGTATTTTATGTTTAATGATCAGCACAGTAACCAATCGTAGTGAGTCAAACGTGGCCATCGCTGTACATCGGCCACAGCTTTATCAAAGGCTGGGATGGTCCTTGATGCATTAATGATTCCAAGTGATGCCGCCATAAAAGTCGCTTTCTTCTTTAGTTAAAAAATGGATGTCAGGGATTATAACAAACTATTCTGTTGTCAAAGTTGGCAAAATTTAGTGAGTTTAAAAAAAAATCCCATTCATTTATAATAGAGCATTCTCAAACAGGTTTTTTGGGAATAACTTTGGGAAACTTTGGAATTTCAACACCAAAAGTCATAGCACCCCTCCCCCGATCGAGTCGCACGTTTTGATGTATATATTGTCGGGGTTTTCTCCCCTTTAGGATTGTCTCGTGGCTGTACACCCGTGGCACTAATCACAGCATTTTACCCCTATATTAAGTTCCATGGTGTGTTCAGGATGGCTACGGCATGATAGCTTCTGTATTCTGTTCTTTCTTTTGTTTGATCATTATTGTTATTTTTATTATTCAGTGGGTTTTATCCTCCATGTTATGCATTCTATGTATTTTATTTTCACTTTATTTTATCATTTTTTGATTATTATCAAGTAGGATTCTCCATCTTATGGTTAACATGTTTTTACTCTCATTACATCTTTTTTGATTTTTTTAAATCATTATTACATTATCAAGCAGGATGTTCAACATGCTTTTATTTTAATGTTGTCTTTTTTCATTTGGCATGTGTAATCTCTTTATTTTAAAGCACATTGAGTTTCATTTCTTGTATGAAAAGTGCTATAAAAATATCAGTTTGGATTTAATGAACTGAACTAACAGAATGATATTCACACCTTTTACAGTGTAGGAATGAGACGTTCATAATATTTGGGGTTTTGGAATTTTTCTTTACTTTTATCAAGACTTAAGACTTTCAGAAAGTGTTGTGATTTTCAGTTTATCATCCTTTCCCTTTAATTTACATGATCCATATATCTTCTGTTGCTTCTGTATCTCAGCTGTTCTGTAAGATGATCTACTCATGAGGTGTTGAACCCTGAGTGGATTATAAATACTTCTGTCTGATCATTGCTGGATTTTTATTGCAACTGTCTGAACTATGAATCTTTGTGGAATTAATTTGACATCTTTTATTTTTTTGAGTCAGTTTCATGTTTCCTTAACTATGTAGCTGTAATAAAACCAGCTCTACTATCATTGGTTCACCACTCAAAGCCCCTGCTATCCAGGCGCCAAAGACTCTTGTTGGAGGATTTCTCTGAATAAATTCTGGCAAAGTCATGTTGTTGTCCTGTGACTGTTTGAAACTCCTAAAACATCTTACATCATCATACACACCAACACACTACACAGGTAATAAGACTACTGAAACTAAACTGGATCCTTTGTGTATTTCAAATGGAAAACTTTCCCATCATCCATCTGGATAATTGTTAAGAGGAATGACTGAGAAGAGATTTCTGACCATTTCTTTCTTATGTAGCCTAAGTATTAAACATACTTGAAATCATAGAAAAGAAGGAAACTTGAAGACTTTTAAAGCTGGTTGTTAACTAAATATACCTAAAACATCCTCTGGGCTCTATATGTACACATGTGCTATGATTTATTTCTATGAACTATGATTTATAAGCACATTTATGGATATGTATTCATGATACACATCACATATGACAATATGACAATATGTGTGTATTTTATATGTGCTCATATTTTACTGAGTCCCGACTCAAAGAAGGAGAAGGGTTAGTAAATATTAGTGGCATTAAGATGGAAAGTAATTTAATTTAATAAAGAAAAATGAAAAACTGAAAGATTAAAAAAGGTGGTAAGGTAACCTTTAATGTAAATAGTTTTAGTAGTTAAACAGTTAAAAAGTTGAAAGACCAGCTGAGATCAGATCTCTGAACTGGACGGACCTGCACACACACACATACACACACACACACACACACATATACACGCACACATACACACACATATACACGCACACATACACACACATATACACGCACGCACACACATACACACACTCACACACACACACTGAAGGACAAACTGCTGAGCACTTTGACGGACGGGTGAACGGACCAATGGAAAGGTTGTATTGAGGCAGGAAGTGATGACATAGGAAGTAAGAGCTGCAGCCAGTGATGCTGATCTAACACACCTGACCCGTGGATACAGTGATTGGTTTTAGTTTGTGAATAAAGTGTTGAATGCCAAAATTGACCTTTTTCTGCTCAAAGTGTGTTTTTGTGTAAAAAAGTTGAAACATACAGAGAGCGACGGTTCTCATCATCCATACGTCACTTTTTATACATATTCACCTGGAATTGTTTTCACATACATTTGATTTATCCAGCACTAGTTCCCAAAACAGAAGAAGGTGCAGCTCTCAGTGTAGCAGTCAGTCTACGTCCCAACCCTCACCTCTGCTCACCAGCTGTCAAGGTGCAGCCAGGGGGAGGAGAGAGTCCAGAATCACCTCTCTGCTTTACATGGTTGATGTTGTTCTGTTGGACTCTACAGGTGAAGACCTCCAACAGGCTGACCTCACAGCTACAGGACTCTGAGGCCATGGTGCTCTGCTGGAACATGGTGGACTGCCCCCTCAGGGTTGCAGGGGGGTCACACAGTTAACATCACCGGTCATCTTCTTCAATATTTGATGAAATCTGCCAACTTCAAGGTTTTAGGGAAGGCTTCCTGTTCTCAGCTGTGCTATAAGGACCTTTGACTTCTTGTTAAGTTTGCTGTAACGTAGGATTCAGTAGAGCCGCTGCTCCTTCACATGGAAAAGAGCCCCAGAACACACTGGCGGGATTACATATCTCTGCTGGTCTGGGAATCAATCAATCAATCTTTATTTATTAAGCACCAAATCACAACAAAGTCATCTCAAGGCCCTTTCCAGAGCAGGTCTAAACCAAACTCTTCAGGTTTCATTTAAAGAGACCCAACATTCCCACATGAGCAGCACTTGCTGACAGTGGAGAGAAAAAACTCCCTTTAACAGGAAGAACCCTCAGAACCAGACTCAGAGTGGGAGAACATCTTTTAACAGGAAGAACCCTCAGAACCAGACTCAGAGTGGGAGAACATCTTTTAACAGGAAGAACCCTCAGAACCAGACTCAGAGTGGGAGAACATCTTTTAACAGGAAGAACCCTCAGAACCAGACTCCCCCCTGGGGGGTTCACTGCACAGCCTGATGAGACCCGGATAAGAGACAGGAAATGGATGTGACCTCTTCAGAAGTCATTTGTCAACATTTATTGACTTTATGTTTATAACTAAGCTGGATCAACATCCGTCTACTAAAGCAAGAATCTCAGTCTGTATGTCCTTCATGTATCTATTGAACAGTTTATCAGATTAACTTCACGCTTGACGAGTGCACTGCTGGAGAAAACCCTGCATGTCATCTTGAATTTGGTGCAATTCCGATGCAGGATTGGATAAATATGAGGGCTGTCAGTGTTAGCGTATTAATCGCGATTAGATTAATGCAATCCGTAACGCATTTTCTTTTAATCTCATTTTAATGTTGCAAGCCTTTTTGTCCCTCCTACTCCCCCGTAGACGGCTCTTCTAGCTGTAGCGCTATGCTTTGAAGTGGCCTCCTGCAGTAAACCTACCGCGCTGATGGAAAGTAAGAGAGCTACTGGACTTTTGAACGGCTTGTTTAACTTTAAAACACTTCCAGACTCTTCAGTTGACAAGTCAAAAGTAAAATGCAACCTGTGTCAAACGGAGTTTAACTACCACCGGAGTACGTGGAGTTTGAGTTAGCACCTCCACGCTAAACACCCAGGTGCAGCCAAGCCAGCCTCAGCTCCACCAAAGGACCATTTTGGAGTGTGGGAGTCGCAGCAGAGCCGTGATTGATTCCCAGTTAAGACACTCTGGTAAGAAATGCTTTACATTATGGGCTTAAAACTGCCTTCAAATGGAAAATAACAGGATTTAAACCCTTCAACAGGCAGGGATGGAAAATGAGATGTAAGTAAAATATTTCCACTCATATTTTTAATATATTGTAACGTCCCTCAATAAACACCGAGACGTTAGCCGGTTTAGCTGGCTCTTTATTCCTTTTTATTACACAGGCTACTGTGGGCCGTAGCCAACACCAAAACAACCAAACCTAAAGTAGTAGCTTCTTAGCCACACATGTGCTGCCGTCTTCTTCTCAGAGGCTAACAACAACAACACACCTGCAAGCTGCAAGTCTCACTCTCAAGACACGTTCACAGACACTCGGGAAAAACAGCACTTTAACTGAACACTACAGAAAATGGCTTAAACTCTCAAATTTTATAACACAAAACAGTAACATGCCCAGTTTGTTACAATATTTTGGATTTTATGAGTTGTATCTCCACCAGGATGCGTTTCCCTTATTAAGGTATAAAATGGTGATAATGATAAAAAACACTTACAAGTGTTATTTAACATAGAAAAGTGATACAATCTGGTCATTAATATCACACATACTAGTTTCTTAACTGATTTTTATAAATTCTATCAAAGTATAGACCTACCACAAGCTTCAACATGATGTTAAAGACTCTGTATCTCCTGGTGCACGCTGCCTGTTTAAACATGCAATTCAAAATACGATTAATCACGATTAACTATGGAAATTCTATGATTAATTGCGATTAAAAAAATTAATCGTTTGACAGCCCTAATAAATATAGATCAATTTAAAGCTCTGCATTAACAAGCCATCAACCTCTCCTCTCTGCTCCTGTCATGATCAGGACTGTAGACTGTAGTCTGCTGTGAGAAAGAGGAGAGAAGACATCTCTCTGTCTGATTAAAAGTTTATTTGTGCTTTAGAACGTAACCGCCATGAAACAATCAGAAAATAGTTTCATATTTCTGTCATTCACGGCTTTCTCTTTCTCAGTGAAAGCTTTCAGTCTGTCTGTTGCTCACTCATGATTTTCTCAGCTTTTTTAAAATGAGTCAGGAAACCCTCAACAGGTGGTTTACTGCTTACAGCTGCCATTAACAGGCTTCTCAGGTCACAAGTAGACAGTGTTAAAAATAGATCCAAACAACCTTAGTGGCTCATTATGATCCGATCACTCAAATACTTACATAGATGATCTGAGAATCATCTGACCACATATCTTCTGTGGTGTAATGTTAATGTGTCCTGACGCATTCCTGGCCAGGATGTAACAGGAAATACATCATCACTGCAGGATGTTTTGATAAATGGTTGAAAGACTAAATAACTCGGACATGTTTATTAGTTCTTTTATTGCTTGTAATATTCATTTTATATTTATATGTCAGAAACTCCTTGAATAGGTTTTTCTTTTCTCTTTTTTAATCTTGTGGTCCAGAGACACGTGACTGTCATGTTGTAAAAAGGGAAGTCAGAGTCAAAATGAAACTCAGTTACATGACAGTGGACCAAGTCCTCAATATGCTGCTTATAATCCTGCACACTGGATCGTTTTCAGCCATGAACATAAGATCACAAGAGTAAAAGCATAGATTCTTCTTTTAAACCACAATTACTGTAGAAACCCTCTACTTAAATATGATTATTTCAAACAGTCAAATATATGGGTTTAATTTTAGTTGTCAACAGTCTATTTATTTATTGCTGTGTCCCGAGTGTCAGGTGGACTGGTGTAAAGCATGCAGCCACCGGACTCTGGAGCACGAAGCACACGACTCTGTCTGGCAGTCTGATGGACGAGTCTGGGTTTGATGTCTTTTTTAATCTTGTGGTCCAGAGATACGTGACTGTCATGTTGTAAATTGAGAGTTCAAAATTCAAATGTTTGACGTTGGTTATGTAACTGTGGGTTACGCCCTTAATATTCTGCATATAAACGAGTCCTCCAGTCTGCAGAGAAGTACACAGAGTACAGTGTGTTGTATATTCCTGCACATAGAGGACTGGATCAGCCATGAACAGATCACAGCGAGACTAAAAGCAGGTTTGTGTTTTATTTCTTTTACAGTTTCTTCTGTTTAACTATTTAGTAGCAATTAAACCTTGTGTTTTATTTGACTTGTTTTTATATGTTAAGTCTTTTTATTTCAAACCAGAAATAACATGAGCCATCTTTTAGTCTGTTTAAACCCTGTGGATGAATTTATACTGTAGTGTAACTTAATATGTTTTTATAACTCACAAATGCAATTTTACAAGAGCGACTTTGTTATGATTTTAACAATGATATAAATAACTTGATCTGTGGTCAATCCACAGTTCTGTATTATTTGGTGAGGAGAAAGATGACAAACCTGAGCGAGTTGCAAACCAACTTCCAGTATTAATTGCTGATTTTAAAAATTAAAACTTTTTAAGTTTTTCTCTCTGGTTCAATTTAAGGGATTCATCTCTATATTCCCATCAGCAGTACTTAGGCTTCCTGACACTGATTAGTGAGACACAACTAACTCTGATTAACTTCAACAGTGGAAAAAAAAATCTAATCGACATCTGTGAGTCCAAAGGCTGTTCTTCACAGTCACAATAAAACACAATTACATATATTATTTTTAAGAGCATAAACACACACTGACTCATGTTTTAAAGTCATGTTTCTTTATCAGATGCTGAACCATGGGTGCTAAAGTTTCAGTGAGGAATGAGACTCCTTACACCTGGTACTACTCCAAATCACCCTCAGAGGTGAGTTTGTTTGTTCATAACATCATACACTGATCAGTTTGAATTTATATAATACATTTAGCTTATGTATAATTAACTGTTAATGCTTTTGTCTCTCTGATCATGTATGTCCTTGACTTTGTACCTTTTGTGTTGCTTATTTGTTTGAGTCAGATAATCAGTAAACAGTCTGTAACAGATAAACATGTTAGTGCTGTTCTCTTTTACCTGACTGCATTAGGGAGGTGTATTACAGTCTATTACTAAATATTACAGGTGTTGCTGCTGTTTAAAGTCACAAGGTTTACTTTCTTACCTTCTATTTCATCATTTAGGACTGACACATTCTCATTTCCCCACTGGTTGAATACAGCTGTTCATGTCACATCTCTGCACAGTGACGGCCCTCTAGTGTCAGATTTTCATGTTTGCAGTGATTCTACAATCCCACAGCTCTTAATCACAATGATCTTTTTTGTCTTTTAGGGATATAGTTATCTACCCAGTGGCTGTCAGCAAGAGTACGATGAGGCACTAAGTGTCTGGTGCTGGATTTATGTGAGATACCATAGTCATGACTGGAACTGTCTGGCATATGAATTCAATACTCACAAAGGCAACCCCACGTTCTACTTAAGAGAGAACTGGGACCGCTCATTAGTTGAGCTGAGTTGCAACACAGAAAGTGGTGTCCAAAGGTGTTCCAACTATGGTGAGTTATCAGTGTTTCAACTATTTAATCATAAAGAAGATCATACCTCAGAATATCAGTCTCTGTTACTATTTGTTTTCTGTTCCTTGATTTTCTTTGCCAGACTGATAATCGTCTCCTCTTCTCTAAGAGGGCCCCAAAAGTCTTGAGAATCATCAGTTCTAGAAAAATATTTTATATTTTATGGGTCTCAGAAATAGGTGGGGCAAAATGGCTAGACAGCGCCCCCTAGAAAGAAAAAAAAAAAGCCACTCAACACAGAAAAATGAAATTTGGTATGCATATATATGATGAAAAGGTCTTTCGGAGCCATAACCAAAGTCCAACAGAACATTGGTCACTGTCCAATGTTTTTTTTTAATATAGTAGTTCTCTAAAATAACTGATTAATGCTGTAAATATACAGATATTTGTCTTTGATCTTATGTACTTTTTATACAGCATTTCTTTTGTTATTGCACACATGGAATACCTATTTTAATGGGAGATTAACTTGAATAAATATTTTTGATGTATTTTAACAAATCTGTTTTCCAAAAACAACACTGCAATATAAATTTTGACAGTAAAAATTTGCTCTGTATTTTTTACATTTTTTAATCGTTTATTACATGCAGTTTTGTGGTATGGTTAGTCACTGTAATTAGACAGTATCCATCTGGTATCCTTCCTCCTGTTAGACCAAACAGAGCAAAGGTGTTTTTACAGTATAGCTACAAAGTGTAACTTAAATTATAAATATTTGGGCACTGATGATGGTCGAATCATTTACAATGGCATTTAAATTACTTTGGCTCCTGGCATATGCTCCTTAAATTATTTTGACCAGCATTTCTGACTCACTGGCATCTATATTGGTAAATCTTCCAGAATATCAGTTTTTGATTGCAGGGTAATTCCAATGCTGTACTGCTTCATGATATTAATCAGATGGGGGTAACGAAGAGCAGAGACCAACGACTGCCATCCAGTGCTCTGCAGAACTTGGCTAACAATCACAGAGTAACTGTTATCTGGTATATGATGAACTTTCTGCTAAATATTTTTTCTTTTTTTTAATGTTCTATGTGCTATATATGACCTCAAGAATTTATTATATTTTTCTTGTCTTATCTCAAGCCTATCTGTCTGTGTTTGAGAATGTGCTGCGGCCCGTCTTAGCCAGGTCTCCCTTTTTAAAAATAGATTGTTAATCTCAGTGGGACTCTCCTTGTTAAATAAAGGTTAAGTAATGCATGAATCTTTCCAACAGGAAAACACGAGGATGACCAGCGACAACAAGAACAGGAGAGAAGACAACAGGAGGAGGAGTTGAGACGACAGGAGGAGGAGAGAAGACGACGGGAGGAGGAGAGAAGACGACGGGAGGAGGAGAGAAGACGACGCGAGGAGGAGAGAAGACGACGGGACGAGGAGAGAAAACGACAGGAGGAGCAGAGAAGACGACAGGAGGAGGAGAGGAGACGACAGGAGGAGCGAAGACGACAGGAGCGCCTGGAACGGGAGCGAAGGATTCAGGAGGAGATTGACAGAGAGAGTGAGATCTCCAGAGAGAAACTGTCTCGGTCGAGGGAGAAACTTCGTGAGAAACTGAGCCTCAGAGGTCAGGCGCATCATCAAGAGCGCACACATGTTCTCCATCAGCAAATAGAGGATGATGCAGCTGCAATCGAGAGGAATGAGGTATGGCATTTATTGTTTTATGGACAAGTTCAAAAGTCAACATCTATACCAGGGGTCAGGAACATTTTTACCTAAAGAATTAAAATAGCTGCAGCCAGTTGGACATTGCTAGAAACACAATTGTCCATGTTTCACTGATGATTAACTAATCATGGGTAAACACTTCTTGGTCACCTCAACATAGTGTGTGCCTCCACATGCTTAGTAATGGGTGTTAATTGCTTAAAAGAAGCATATCACTGCTTTTGTATGTAGCAGCAGATATGTCAGCTGGGCTTCGATCTCAGCTGATAATTTTTGAACACTGTAAAATAAAAATGAAAATGAGTTACTGAACAGTTGAATTCATAGGCAAAAAAATCAGATACATAATCTCAATGCATAAAAATGAATACTAGAAATTAAATGGCTGGTGTCAAAAATTCATTAGGAACTTCACAGTAAGAAATAGAAAAGCACCTTGGATTGATGATCAACTGAAAGTCTTGATGACTCAAAGGGATAAAATGAAAATGGTGTCAATTAAATCTGGCAATAAAACTGACTGGAAGTCATACTGTTCTCTCAGAAACCAAGTCACAAAAGTAAATAGGAAAAAGAAAAGTAAGTATTATCAAAATTTAAAAAATTAGATTAAACATGAGGCATAAGAGGCAGTCTTTGAACATTATTCTGGAATATATGTGTTTTTAAACAACCAACCTGCCTCAAGAATAACATTTTCTAGGAACAGACATGACCATGAAACAAGACAGGTGAGGAGGTCATGTCACAATCGCTAAATCTAGAACATATGCCGTATGTATAGATAGATATAGATAGATGTATAGAGCCATTTTTCAGTGGAATGAGTTGCCATACTTTATTATTCAAGCTGCAAGTAAAGGAAGTTTTAAAAAGGATCTAAAAAGGTAATTCTTGGGTGGATGCCGGCAAAATTTTTGATATATATCATTGTTTTGTTTGTTTGTTGTTTGTTTGTTGTTTCTATAGTGTAGGTTACTGTGGACAGTCATCTGTGTGTGTGGATACCAATGATGTTTGGCCATTGCTATTCTTTAATTAGCCTACAGCTGAAAAGAGAGGCGCTTTTAAAAATGATTTGTATTAGGGCTGGGCGATATGGCCTTTTACTAATATCCCGATATTTTTAAGCCATGTCACGATACACGATATATCTCGATATTTTGCCTTAGCCTTGAATTAACACTTTGATGCATACAATTATGCCAGTGTGATGATTCTACATTAAAACATTGTTCATACTACATTAATATATGCTGATTTTAAACATTCATGCCAAAAGCGTAAATCACAACTAAACAAATTCATCAAAACTGTATTTATTAAACAGCTATTAAGCAGTGGCACAAACATGTCATTTCAAAACAAATAAAGTGTCTTTTATCCATGATGTAACTAATATGACACATCAAAATAACACTAAATTAAAGTGCACATTTTGTGCATAATGCCACTAGGATATAAAGGTAGAGCTGTCTCTGCTAGGTAGATTATATCTTGGATCAAGTGTGTTGATGATCTTTCTGAAACCGGGCTTTTAACCACACTCACTGGGTGACGCTTTTATGGCATACTTTACATATTACGGTTTGTTGTTCAACGTCCTCCCTCTTGTACCCAAACCACTGCCAGATGATGGATCCTGAATAGTTTTTTTGGGAATCAATCTCCCTCCTCCACTTGTCCATATCACCTGCTGCTCCCGCGACCTGAGATCGCTGCTACTGCTGCTACATGCTACCGGGCATATGACGTTGCACGCACAACAGAATGTGATGTACGTAACTAGGTGCGCTTGTTTTATCTCTCTGTGCGGAGAGATGAGAGAGTGAGAGAAACCTGTAGTTCAACGGGCCGCGACTAAAAACAAACTGCGTGTAAATTGAATGTATACTCGAATATTCACGATATAGTAATTTTCTACATCCCACAGAGAACAAGCCGCGATACATCGAGTATACTCGATATATCGCCCAGCCCTAATTTGTATATAACAAATAATGAGACTACTTAAATATTATATACTAACATTGCAAAGTCATGGTTTTCTTTATTGTATTTTCAGTCAATTTTGGGATATTTGAGAGTCATAAAATCTATAGGTTCCTGGCCCTTGGTTTATACAATTGAAGAAACTTGTTTTGCAAAGCATTTGAAATCCTATGATTATTGTACATTTTTAATTCAGGTGCATTCACTATTTTTCTTTATTTCCAATGTAGCTTGTAGATGTAGAGCAGAAATTCAGAGAACTTCTGTCAAAATACAAAATCACAGAAAGTGAAGACGTGCAGGAATGTGATCTTGAGGACCGGATTAAAAGACTTCATAATGAACTGACAAATCAATATTGCAGAGAAAACAAGCTTTCAGTGTGGTCTCAGTTTACATTTGATCAGGCTGTGGGATATGAGGAACTTTCTCTGACTGAGAAACTCACCCTACTTGAGGCAGTTCTGCAGGTGGCTCTTCAGAGCATCACTGAGACCGAAAGTGAAAATGTTCTTTCACTTGACTGGGAGAAGAAGTACCAGTTCCTTTTCTGTCTGGTTGAGGAACTTTATGTTGAAAATCCAACTCTGGCTGAGAAAATCTTCTTGAGAAATCTTGATGCAATTTCAGAGCTTTTACCACAGAGTAGGGAGATTCTGGGTCAAATACTCTTCAATAACATCTGGACACCAACAGAGATGATGCTCTTCATTCGCAAAGCTTCGTCAAGAGACCACAATCAAACTGCCCAAGTCCTCCACATGGTACAGACCTACAGGCTCGGCTGCCTCCTCACTCTCTCTGCTCTGAAGAAGCAAGAACCACTAAAGTTTCTACAACAGCAAGTAGACGAAGACAGGGACAAAGATGCTGACACCATTTTGAGAGAACTGGCTGACTCCCAGTGCCCAGAGAATGTTCTGACAGTGATCGATGATGTGCTCAGACACATGGAAACAGAACTTCCAAAATATCAAGAGGTGGATCTTACTGACCAGGATAGAGAGGATCTCAAGGTGAAGATCAGATCTCTTGATTTGGCAAACCCAGATATCATTACTCTGAAGGAAGTGTTGATTAGAATGTCTGTAGCTGTGCAAGACATCACAACAATCAAAAATAAAGATGGAGAAGAGATTCCAGGTTTTTTTCCAAGACTGACTCAGTTGACATCATTACTTTTGCTCCTACTGTCGCAGTTAACAGCAAATAAAGGCTGTCTCCTTGAGATTGGTACAGGTGAAGGGAAATCTTGTATCTTGGCAATGTTCGCTACAATCCAGGCTATTCGAGGAGTGAAGGTGGACATTGTGACAAGCTCTCCAGTTCTTGCACGACGAGACCAGGAGGAATGGAAGAAATTCCTTGAAATGTTTGGTGTCACATCATCTGTAGTACCACCAGCCCTCTCAAATGCATGCTCCCCTGAGGAACGAGACAAGTTGTTAGAAAATGCGTATAAACAACAAGTTGTGTATGGCACTGTTGGTACTTTTGCAGCAGATATATTAAAACAAGAGTTTGAGAGGAGAACTACCCGTGGAACAAGAGGATTTGAGCTTGTGATAGTAGATGAAGTGGACTACATGACCTTGGATAATGGAGTTCAAGTAACATTCCTGTCTCATGAAGCCACCGGTTTGAGGCATATAGAACAAATTCTTGCCAACATTTGGACAATGATATCCAATTGTCAACCAATTGAAATGCAGGACACAGGTGAGATAAAATGGGCAACGAGGATCCAACACTTCCATAAGGCAGCAGCATCTGCTGTTATGGGACTGGAAGCATCTGACAACTTCTCAGCTTTTGAAATTTTGCAACCAGGTGTGCAGTTGGGCTTCTTTTCAGAAGAGGATATTGAGAAGTTGATGCAAGCTGGGTGTGACACAAAAACAGAAAATACAGCTGATGACTTCCAGGATGCCATCTGGAGAGCGATTGAACAAGTCATGAAGAAAATAGGAGTTTCACAACAGTATGATCTTCTAACCATATTTCAGGAAGTAATGGAGAACAGTGTAGCTTTTGAGTGTTATTCAGAGGAGAACAAAAAAGCCAAGCGTTACAGAGCTGAGGAAAGACATGCTGACTTAATAGTCAAAATGTTACTCCTTGAAAATGGATTAGCATGTGAAATCATGTCAGAAACATCTCTCATTGAAGCGACTGTGAGTGCAGTAAAGTCCTGTATTAAGTACTCAGACAAATGCACTGATTCTGAAAAACAGGGTGTCTTCATCACTATCCCTCATTTCTTGAGGGAATATGTTGAAAATCAGTTACCAGTGTTTGTTGAGAATGCCTTGAGGGCCATTGAGATGACTCAGGGCAGAGAGTACATGATAGATACTTCACCAGCTGCTGACAAAGCAGTTGCCAGTGATACGGACAAGCATCAGTATGATGCCATCATTCCAGTGGACTTCAATGCAAGCGGAGTGTTGGAGAAAAACAAGAAGTGGGGTAATGGACTCCAGCAGTTCTTGGAGATGAAGCATCAGCTTGCAGTTTCACCTTTATCCAGTGTGACCAACTACATGTCTAACTTCCATTACTTTAAACACTACATTAACGGAAAAGGCATATTTGGTGTTTCTGGCACATTGGGTGGTGATGCAGACAAAGACTTTCTGGAAAGGCATTACGGAACAAAGAGCTATACTATTCCAGCTCATCGTCATAAAAAAGTGGTTGAGTTGCCAGCCATGCAGGTGATTGGGGGACAGTGGGTCCAGACTGTATGTGAGACTGCCTGGAAAGCAGCAAGTAGAGGACAAGTTGTCCTGGTGATATGTGAAGATGTGAAGACAGCAAATGAGTTACATGTGAAAATCCAAGATGAAGAGAGATTTAAGCCACACCAGATCACAATGTACACAATCAGTGAGAGACACAACATTGAGAAAGATAATTTCAGTGGAGGGAGGATTATCATTGCCACAAACCTGGGAGGAAGAGGAACAGACATAAAGGTTGAAGAAAAAGTAAATGAATGCGGTGGCCTTTTTGTGCTTCTCACACACTTCCCACGCAATCGAAGAGTGGAGAAACAAATCTTAGGTCGTACTGCTCGGAAAGGAAACCCCGGCATGGTCCAGATGGTTCTGAACCAGGATCATCTTGCACCAGCTTACCAAGGTCAGTCCGTTGAGATAATGCGACAGCTCAGAGAAGAGTACGAAGTAAAGCGTATACAAGACATGGAAAGAGATGAGCTGTTAGAAATAAACTTGAAGGAAGAACTTTTTTCCACATTTTGTGATTCCCTCAAGGACTTCGACCAGAAATACACGGAGGAAGAAAGAAAAGATCCCTCACAATGGAAGCTCAGTAATATACCTGATCATCTCAGATACTACCAGGCTAAGCTTGATTATCAGCCAGCCCTGAATGCTCTGAAAGAAGCATGGGCATTGTGGCTGACTCTTCATGAGGAGCATATCAACAGACATGATGACATCCATGGCCTTCAGGCAGACCACATCAAGACACTGGAGGAAACTAAGAGAAATCTCCTGCAGGCAGACCTCATCAAGACACTGGAGGAAACTAAGGGAAATTTCCTGCAGGGTAGAAGTGATAATTTCTATGATCACATTAAGCAGGCCGTTCTCAGGACGATCTTACACTGCAGAAACAAATCCAACAGTGACTATGGAGCTAAGACCTATTGGCAGAACGTAGTAAATGCTGACCCATTGTACAAAGCTGTGGCACTCTATAACCAGGCATACATCACCATCAACCTGGCTAAGGGTGACTATAAAGCAGAGGCCAGACGACTGTTGGAGCAGGCTAAGAAGTCTGTAGATGTTCATATTTCAGAAACGTCAAACACAATGGTTGCTTGTCAGATGTCTGTTACTGACAGACTCAAACCACACAATGAAACTAGCAACAACTTTCAGAGTCAGATGGGAGCCAGAATGAACATCTTCAAATCGTGGAGAACATACATTGATAATGCTTTGAAGAAACTTAAGGAGCTGGAAAAAAACAACAGTGATGCAATCACAGAGGACTGTTCAGTCTACATGTTGTTGGAGGAAAAAGACTTCATCATCTCAAATGAGCTGTTGGAACTCTATGAGCATGGCCTTGGTATTGTTTTTGAGGTGAAAAAGAAACCCAAGTTTTGTTTTGATGCTCTCTATTGCTTCGTCATCGGTGTAGTCCAGGTGTTGGCTGGAGTTTTTGTTTGTGCCTTATCATTTGGCACTGCAACCCAATTTGGATTTGGCCTGATAAGTGAGGGAGTATCAGATATGATCAATGGAGTAGTGGGCATGGCAACAGGTACATTTGACTGGGTGGAATGGGCAATATCCAAGAGTATCAGCATTGGTATGTCTTTGCTTTCTGCTGGATTCAGCGCCATCAAGAAAGCTGTCACTTCAGTGTGCAAGGTTACAAAATCACTGCTTAATGGTACCAAGTCCTTCAGATCTGTTGCCACGGATATCATCAAGTCAGGAAAACATATGTTTTCATCTATCAAAGGAACCACTCAGTCTGCCATCTCCTCCATTGGTAAAGAATCTTTTGGAAGTGCAATGAAAAAGATGACATCTTCAACGGTTTTCACGCAGAACCTCAAACATGCTGCCAAGTACACTGTACAGGAAATAGGGAAGCAAGCTGTGGTCACTGGTTTGAACTACGCAATGGATGCAAAATTGAAGGAGATCTTTGAAAATATTTTGAGTTCAGCCCTTAAAGATGATGTTACTTCAGCAGTGAAGAAGAACTCTGACTTGGTGAAAGCCATCAGTGATTTCATCTGCTCACAAGTCCCAAAAGCAGCCTTGCAGCAAGATAACTACAAGATTGGCAAATCGAATGAGGAAGAACTTACTAAAACAATTGCTTTATTAACTGAAGAAGTTATTCCTGATCTCATGATGGACTGCACAAGAGTGCATCAAGTTATCGGTAAACTCACTGAGGTGTGCAATGGAGCAACAGCAGTTATGGACAAAGCAAAACTTTCTGGTGTTGCAGAGAGTGCCACGTTATGTTTGAAAGTTGCAGATTGCAGTATACATTTCATTGAAATGTTGAAATCTGTTCCTACAAAAAAGGTAATTGATGAAAGTTTTGTTCCTAAGTTACTGAGAGACATGGAGCAAGACAGAGTGAAATACGACCAAGATGGACGACACAATCTACCAGATGTGCAACGTGTTAAAGACAAAATTCTGTGCACAGTTGCAGACAGTGTTTCCCAATCATTTATCAAGGCTTGCTCGGGACATATGACTTCCTTTCTGACAAAGACATTTAAAAACAAGTTGGACAAAGCTACTAGTAAAGCTGTTGGCAACATATTGGGCAGACAAAAAACTCAAAGTTTTTTTGATGACCAGGGACACAAACACAACATGAGAGCAGCCAGTCACAAAACTGAGAAGTCGCTTACAGAGGAGGAACAGAAGGATTTAATGAATTACATGGACGACATAAGCAATGTAGATCACCCTGCTACAGGTTTTGACATTATCGCGCTCACAAAAAATGACATACTGAAAGGTAAAGGGATTCGCCTCATTGTCATTGATGAGCATGGAAACAAACTCTCAGATGATCCATATAAAGGAACAGATGAGTCTGCTGGAAACATCACACTACAGCTGACAAAACGGGCAGAAGAACTGCAGCCACCAGAGTAAGTTCACTGAGAAAGTCTCATTAATTCAGTTATATGCTATTCTTTGACATTGTTCTATATAATTGTGATAGTTGTTCCTTTCACAAAAAGCAGTCTCTCCTCGTGGGTCCAAGGGAAGCCAAAAGCTTACAGTGGCCATTTTGACATTGTTCAAGATGATGGTAAAGTGGTCAAAGTGGACTCAGAGAACCAGAATTGTCTCTATCATGCAGTTGTACAAGCAACTGGAAGTGACCCAAGTGATCTTAAAGGAGCTGCTGTGGAACTTCGTGAGAGAGTGAAAATTGAAGTGAGTATAAATGTTTGATGTTAACATTTTATGTAATGTGAGTATGAGAACATTGAGTGTAAAAGGGGGCATGGACAGAGGAGTTTACAGAAGGTGTAAGTAGAAATGTCTATGCTTTGATCAAAATTAATTGACCGAGGAGGGCTAAAGATACTTTACTTAAGGTGTAAATATAAACTTAGATTCTTTGATAAAAATGAATTGAAAATCACCAAATTTAAAAACATTTGTGTAAAATTTAAGTTTCAAACATTTATATAGTCTAGAACAGCTTATTTCAGAGGTGGGATAAAGTCACACGTGCAAGTCTCAAGTTACTCCCGTCAGACTCAAGCAAGTCACAAGTCAAGTTAAGTGAAAATCAGTTAAATCAGTTAAATGATTATGAAAAGTTCTTATTTACAGTTAATATTTTGTGGCAATCAGTAACAAGCGTCCTAAATAACAATGGAGAGTGGGGCTTTGAAATTAAACATAGCTGTAAATGTTTTAAATGGCTCTCAAATGAAAACAGAAGTAGGCCCAATGGCTCCACTTCAGGGAGGTCACACCATTTCGTCTTGGTGTCATCTATATATATTATATCCTATCATTATACAGTATTATCAGCATCTGTTTCAGGTGCTTCTCATTGGATTTTGAGCAACTTCAAATAAAAGTCCTGACAGCTCTGATGGAGAGCAGGATTTATCCAGATGAGCTGTTTGTGTACTGTGTAAGAACACAGAATATTCCATCTTGTTGTCAAGTTAATGAAGTTACAGCTGCTGTGCCACTTGCCATGTGTGTAAATGCACACATAACTCTCAATTTAAAGATGGACTTTGTTTCTGTTGCTGTGTGATGCTGCAGGTATTTAAAGAATCTGACACAAAACATTATTTTAAGATCCAGGCATTAATCTAACAATGTTCAGACCTGCCAGAGTCACATAAATAACTGTAGTCTGATTGTATAGATGTGTGTATGTGAACAAATTAACACATTGAGACACTTTTTTGATCAGGTTCTGGAAAACCTTCCTGCATACGCACCGGCTCTTAAGCTTCAGAGAGGCTATGACGAGACCCATAAAAACCCTGGAAAATACGCCATCACTGGAGGAGCAAAGCCAGATCATCCTGAACTTCTCACCAATGACGAATATTCAAAGAGTATCAGCTCAATCAAAACTGATGAACGTGACATTATCAGAGGTTATAAACTTGGACATGTTGAAAAATACAAACGGTAAGTCACTTTAATAATTTCACAAGAGAGACACAAGAATACTTTAAAATATTGTTTTTTCTGAATTCACATAATCAAGTATAACTGATATTCAATTATGTGATGCCCATAAAGTTAAGATTCAGTAAGGGGATAAAGTATGGACTACGGATTTAACAGAAATATATTTGTATTTTCCAGTTTGCTAGATGCTCGAACATTTGATAACAACAGTCGAACAGTGAATGCAGACCACATTCTTCCCAAGAACTCCGTTGACCAAGCTTGGAACAGGATAAAAGGCAAACCTGAGCGACAGGAGCGGCTCAAAACTACACATTCAAAACTTTATGAAATGATAGAGGGCATTAAGGATGATAATAACGGGCGTAATCTTGTTGCCATGGAGGTGTTGGCTGTAGATCACATATGTGCTCTCACCACTGCCTCAAGCCACTATGCCAAGAAGAGCCGGTAAGCATTAGATTTGACTCTGAAAGTTATTCAACCAGATTAATCTGATCATCTGGAACTTGACCTGTAGGTGGTGTTTTTGTGTTCTTATCTCACAGGCAGCTGATAGCAGAAAGCCTCGTCAGTGGAGATGTGGAGAGAGCACTGAAACAGTCTATGATTCTGGCTCATCCTGTAACCTCACAGGAACTGCTGGCTGAGTTAGGTAAGACCTAGCTGACATGGTTTCTGACTAATTAACTCACTAATGCTTCAGTGAAGAGAAATAAGGACAAAATATAATCTTTCATCAAATTAGGAGGCTCATCATTTTCCTAATCGTTGCCTTTCAAGTTACGGTTTTGGAACTTGATAACCATCCTATCATTATGTTACTCTGTTATAAGTTACACCAGCCACTCAGACTCTGAAATCCTACTGAAGTAAAGTGGCATTAAACTAATAAAACTGTATTTTGGAGTCTACACTTAATAATAGAGTTCACTTGGGATGAACAACCATAACCATGCAGTGTTTAAACATTTCTTACTGTTTATTTCACACATTATTCTACTTCCAGGTGAAGACAGAAGACCACCTCATAACCTCATGTCACAGGAAGGTACCAAGGGCTACTACAAGGCCGGTTACACCAATCTTGTGGCAGCGTACAGCCGGCAGGGACTCATCGATCAGAAACAGAAGGAACGGTTGATGGAGTGGGTGAAAGACAAAAAACATGAAGATATAAACACTCCTGAGTACATGAGTATCAAGGATTCATTGGAAGAAATGATATAATAAGAGAAAAAGAGAGAGAGAGGAGACACCTGCTCAATGATTATTATGATTTATATTCCGGTTGAGGTTATATTTTAGTACTTTGACAGCTTCTTGTGCCTTATACTGTATGACTGTTAGTGACAGGAAGAAGACGGAGGCCACTCATAATGTAGGCCAATAGAAGTGGTGGTAGTATAATGATATTTTTGATTGAATTTTATGAATCCCAACACCTATGTCTACATTTTGACCAAAAATTATTTGTTTCCTTTTTACGGTTTGGCCGTGAGCTCGAGTTAAAAATAAAAGTTAAGGTTATTTTTTACTGCTTCTCCCACTCTAGCTAACTGCCGCTTCCACTCTAACTTTGAAGAAAAAGTGATTTCCACTCCTCGTTTGACTGCTCATAGTTTGAAAAGTTTACATGTTATGTAAAATGTATGTGTTTTGGAGAGAGCACAAGTTTTCCTCCGTTTTAAAGTTTGAATCACATTTCTACGTACAGGTATGAGAGAGCTACGTGACTCTGAAAAAAGGTGAAAAGAGGCAAAATTTTGTGGGTTTTTCGAAAAATTCCCATTCATTTATAATAGAGCATTCTCAAACGGGTTTCTTGGGAATAACTTTGGGAAAAATTGGAATTTCAACACCAAAAGTCATAGCACCCCTCCCCCGATCGAGCCGCACGTTTTGATGTATATATTGTCGGGGTTTTCTCCCCTTTAGAGGAGTATCTCAGAGCTGTGCACCCGTGGCACTAATCACAGCATTTTACCCCTATATTAAGTTCCATGGTGTGTTCAGGATGGCTACGGCATGATAGCTTCTGTATTCTGTTTTTAACTTTCTTTTGTTTGATCATTATTGTTATTTTTATTATTCAGTGGGTTTTATCCTCCATGTTATGCATTCTATGTATTTTATTTTCACTTTATTTTATCATATTTTGATTATTATCAAGTAGGATTCTCCATCTTATGGTTAACATGTTTTTACTCTCATTACATCTTTTTTGAATTTTTTAAATCATTATTACATTATCAAGCAGGATGTTCAACATGCTTTTATTTTAATGTTGTCTTTTTTCATTTGGCATGTGTAATCTCTTTATTTTAAAGCACATTGAGTTGCATTTCTTGAATGAAAAGTGCTATAAAAATATCAGTTTGGATTTAATGAACTGAACTGACAGAATGATAGTCACACCTTTTACAGTGTAGGAATGAGAGGTTCATTATATTTTGGGTTTTGGAATTTTTCTTTACTTTTATCAAGACTTAAGACTTTCAGAAAGTGTTGTGATTTTCAGTTTATCATCCTGTCCCTTTTAATTTACATGATCCATATATCTTGTGTTGCTTCTGTATCTCAGCTGTTCTGTAAGATGATCTACTCATGAGGTGTTGAACCCTGAGTGGATTATAATACTTCTGTCTGATCATTGCTGGATTTTTATTGCAACTGTCTGAACTATGAATCTTTGTGGAATTAATTTGACATCTTTTATTTTTTGAGTCAGTTTCATGTTTCCTTAACTATGTAGCTGTAATAAAACCAGCTCTACTATCATTGGTTCACCACTCAAAGCCCCTGCTATCCAGGCGCCAAAGACTCTTGTTGGAGGATTTCTCTGAATAAATTCTGGCAAAGTCATGTTGTTGTCCTGTGACTGTTTGAAACTCCTAAAACATCTTACATCATCATACACACCAACACACTACACAGGTAATAAGACTACTCAAACTAAACTGGATCCTTTGTGTATTTGAAATGGAAAACCTTCCCATCATCCATCTGGATAATTGTTAAGAGGAATGACTGAGAAGAGATTTCTGCCCATTTCTGTCTTATGTAGCCAAAGTATTAAACATACTTGAAATCATAGAAAAGAATGAAACTTGAAGACTTTTAAAGCTGGTTGTTAACTAAATATGCCTAAAACATCCTCTGGGCTCTATATGTACACATGTGCTATGATTTAATTCTATGACCTATGATTTCTAAGCACATTTATGGATACATATTCATGATGCACATCACATATGACAATATGACAATATGTGTGTATTTTATGTGCTCATATTTTACTGAGTCCTGACTCAAAGAAGGAGAAGGGTTAGTAAATATTAGTGGCATTAAGATGGAAAGTAATTTAATTTAATAAAGAAAGAAAAATGAAAAACTGAAAGATTAAAAAAGGTGGTAAGGTAGCCTATAATGTAAATAGTTGTAGTAGTTAAACAGTTAAAAAGTTGAAAGACCAGCTGAGATCAGATCTCTGAACTGGACGGACCTGCACACACACATACACACACACACACACACACACTGAAGGACAAACTGCTGAGCACTTTGACGGACGGGTGAACGGACCAATGGAAAGGTTGTATTGAGGCAGGAAGTGATGACATAGGAAGTAAGAGCTGCAGCCAGTGATGCTGATCTAACACACCTGACCCGTGGATACAGTGATTGGTTTTAGTTTGTGAATAAAGTGTTGAATGCCAAAATTGACCTTTTCCTGCTCAAAGTGTGTTTTTGTGTAAAAGAGTTGAAACATACAGAGAGCGACGGTTCTCATCATCCATACGTCACTTTTTATACATATTCACCTGGAATTGTTTTCACATTCATTTGATTTATCCAGCACTAGTTCCCAAAACAAAGAAGGTGCAGCTCTCAGTTCAGCAGTCAGTCTACGTCCCAACCCTCACCTCTGCTTGCCAGCTGTCAAGGTGCAGCCAGGGGGAGGAGAGAGTCCAGTTTGGGGACCTCAGAATCACCTCTCTGCTTTACATGGTTGATGTTGTTCTGTTGGACTCTACAGGTGAAGACCTCCAACAGGCTGACCTCACAGCTACAGGACTCTGAGGCCATGGTGCTCTGCTGGAACAAGGTGGACTGCCCCCTCAGGGTTGCGGGGGGGTCACCTTCTCCAGGTCACACAGTTAACATAACCGGTCATCGTCTTCAATATTTGATGAAATCTGCCAACTTCAAGGTTTTAGGGAAGGCGTCCTGTTCTCAGCTGTGCTATAAAGACCTTTGACTTCTTGTTAAGTTTGCTGTAACGTAGGATTCAGTAGAGCCGCTGCTCCTTCACATGAAAAAGAGCCCCAGAACACACTGGAGGGATTACATATCTCTGCTGGTCTGGGAATCAATCAATCAATCTTTATTTATAAAGCCCCAATCACAACAGAGTCATCTCAAGGCTCTTTCCACATAGAGCAGGTCTAAACCCAACTCTTCAGGTTTCATTTAAAGAGACCCAACATTCCCACATGAGCAGCACTTGCTGACAGTGGAGAGAAAAAACTCCCTTTAACAGGAAGAACCCTCAGAACCAGACTCAGAGTGGGAGAACATCTTTTAACAGGAAGAACCATCAGAACCAGACTCAGAGTGGGAGAACATCTTTTAACAGGAAGAACCCTCAGAACCAGACTCAGAGTGAGAGAACATCTGCCTCGACCGGTTGGAGTAGAGAGGAGAGAGAGGAGGGAGAGGCGAGAGAGGAAGGAGAGGAGAGAGAGGAAGGAGAGGAGAGAGGAAGGAGAGGAGAGAGAAGCACATTGAAGGTTCAGGACTGGAATCTGTCATCCGGACGTCTACAGGCCCAGATTACCTGTGAGACCAGAAAGCACAGACAACTCCGGGGAAGAAGTTTAGCTTATTGATGCATTAATAGAACATGAATGTTAATGGATATAGATGGATGGATAGAGAGAGAGAGAAGGAGGAGGAGAAAGGAGGATGTTTGCAGCTGTTTGCAGATGTGCGTTGAGGACGAAGCAGAGCTGCAGCGTCGAGCTCAGAGTCGTCTTTAAGGTTATTTTTGTCCCCACTTTTTAATTTAATTATGTAGCTGCCGAGCAGAGAGGAGCAAATGAGCTGCTGATGGGACTCATTCATTATCCACACTGAAGGGAACAGAGTGTGTGTGTGTACTAGGGATGCAACGGTACTCGGTAAAATATTGAACCGTTCGGTCCGCTCTGCACGGTACAATGCGACCTTATGGACCGCAGGTTTTTGGTTTCGCAATTCATTTTGCATTGATGCTTTACAGACCACTGTGTGCCTGTCTAGGCAGGTGAAAAGCCCCCATGCGAGTTAATGTCCAATCGCTGTTGTGCCTCCACCCACTCAACCCCTCTCTCACAGTAACTTGAGCAGGTTCAAGGTGCAGCTCACACACAGAAGTGGAAAAAAGAAAACAAAGAGGCATGACCAGCACTAGCGGAGGAGTTGACAGAGAAAAGTTTGAAGAAGCATCGGCTTCATTCAAATCTCAGGTGTGGGTTTATTTCGGTTTCGCCGTTGAATACATGCGGGAGTCTCCCGTATATTGATAACGGCTCCTTCACACCTGCAAATGAGACACAATCTCCCGGAATCTGGATCGAACAAGCAAGAGTGCGCGCTAGTGAGTGACTGTACGTGTGTGTGTGTGAGACTGTCAATGCAGCGCGTATGAGAGCACAACGTCCTTATAGCTGTGTGTTGCATCTTATTAGACTGATCCCCCCACCGGACTGACAACGATCGCGCGCCCCCGCCCCCCCCCCCCTACCTCCCTCCCCAACCCAGTGTAATTTTTTTTTTTTTTCCGAACCGGGGTCGCCTGCAAGGAGGACTATAGCCTCAACACATGGGGCGGGTGCTCTACCCCGCCAGTGTAAATTTGTATACATATTTTATACTGTATAGTGTATACAAGTAGTCAAGGAATAACAGGCAGTTTACCATTTGAAAGTGTTGTGTTTGGTAACTGTTAACTTGAAAGGAATACTGTAATTGTTGTGAAATGCAGTTTTAGCTGACAAGCAAAATAAAGAGATAATTTTGGGAGAAAAAAAGTTGTTCTCTTTACGCACAAAACATGTACCGATGTGTGTACGTGTCTGTGTGTGTGTCTCTCTGTGTGTGTGTATCATTAATGTACAGAAGCATCTGCTGTCATTACTCCACACGCTGCATGAAGTTTCCTCTGAAGAAAAATGATCCTAAAGGTCATAACTCTGGTGACAGACAGCCGCCACCCAGTGTTGCCAACTCCTCAGTAAGGAAAGTAGCTATTGGCTGTCCTAAAAGTCGCTAGAAGTCGCTAAATGACGTCATCGTCTAATTTGCATAATTATCATGTGCATGTTATTGTAATGGACGATGTAGGAGAGAGGAATAACGTCTTGGGAGAGACAAAAAGTGAGTTAAAAAAACCCTAAATATGTTAAAAACTACAAATGAGCTTTCTTATTTTGATTCTTGGTTTGTTTGTTTTTTAAAATGTAAATACATTTTGATATTTATTGTTAAATGTTAGAATATCAAATTGAATCAAAAGACTGTTATGCAGGGTGGATGTGGAGTGGTGTGGGTCTCCTCTCTGCTCTGACTGCAGCTGTGTGAGGCTACAGTGAACCTGACCGCCTGTGAGTGCTTTGGGACAGGGGAGGGGCTCAGGGCAGCACCCACTACTCGTTGAGGACAGTAACGATACGTGCTTTCATTTCAAAGTCTCCAATAACACCAGAAAAAGTCGCTAGATTTGTCGCTAGTCGCTTTTGAGGAAAAAAGTCGCTATGAGGGTTTGGAAAGTCGCCAGATTTAGCGAGAAAGTCGCCAAGTTGGCAACACTGCCGCCACCTCGCTGCTGCAGGAGTCACAGAGTTCAGAATGACTCAGGAAGATTTCCCCGAGGCTCTGTTCAGTCCGGCTGAATTAAACTGCAAACACACTCAGACCAAAAGCATCAGATTGAGACTTTGAGAGATAATATCAGCTGACCTCTCTGCACCTTTCTGCTTAAAGTGTTAAATATATGATCCAGATACGACTTTAGATGCTGCATATTAAACAGCGAAATGAGCTTATTATAATCTCAATAACGTTATTCTTTGCCTACAAATCAATAATCAGTATAATGTGAGGTTGATGTTGTTCTGTTGGACTCTACAGGTGAAGTGGTCGGGATAAGAATCAGCACCTCCAAATCTGAGTCCATGGTGCTCTGCAGGAATAAGGTGGACTTGTTGCCCCCTCAGGGTTGGGGGGGGTTGCTGTGTCTTGTTCACAGTGAGGGTAAGATGCAGCGTGGGATTGACAGGTGGAATGCCTCTGATCCTGTTTGTGGTCTTCATGGACAGAGTCTCAAGGTGCAGCCAGGGGGAGGAGAGAGTCCAGGGGGAGGATAGAGTCTATTTATTTATTGCTGTGTCCCGAGTGTCAGATGGACTGATCTAAAGCACGCAGCCACCGGACTCTGGAGCATGAAGCACACGTCTCTGTCTGGCAGTCCGATGGACGAGTCTGGGTTTGATGTCTTTTTTAATCTTGTGGTCCAGAGATACGTGACTGTCATGTTGTAAATTGAGAGTTCAAAATTCAAATGTTTGACGTTGGTTATGTAACTGTGGGTTACGCCCTTAATATTCTGCATATAAACGAGTCCACCCGTCTGCAGAGAGGTACACAGAGTACAGTGTGTTGTATATTCCTGCACACAGAGGACTGGATCAGCCATGAACAGATCACAGCGAGACTAAAAGCAGGTTTGTGTTTTATTTCTTTTACAGTTTCTTCTGTTTAACTATTTAGTAGCAATTAAACCTTGTGCTTTATTTGACTTGTTTTTATATGTTAAGTCTTTTTATTTCAAACCAGAAATAACATGAGCCATCTTTTAGTCTGTTTAAACCCTGTGGAGGAATTTATACTGTAGTCTAACTTAATATGTTTTTATAACTCACAAATGCAATTTTACAAGAGCGATTTTGTTATGATTTTAACAATGATATAAATAACTTGATCTGTGGTCAATCCACACTTCTGTATTATTTGGTGAGGAGAAAGATGACAAACCTGAGCGAGTTGCAAACCAACTTCCAGTATTAGTTGCTGATTTTAAAACTTTTTAAGTTTTTCTCTGGTTCAATTTAAGGGATTCATCTCTATATTCCCATCAGCAGTGCTTAGGCTTCCTGACACTGATTTAGTGAGACACAACTAACTCTGATTAACTTCAACAGTGGAAAAAAAAATCTAATCGACATCTGTGAGTCCAAAGGCTGTTCTTCACAGTCACAATAAAACACAATTACATATATTATTTTTAGGAGCACAACCTATAGACAGATTTAAATACAGATAAGCAGACTCATGTTTTAAAGTCATGTTTCTTTATCAGATGCTGAACCATGGGTGCTAAAGTTTCAGTGAGGAATGAGACTCCTTACACCTGGTACTACTCCAGATCACCCTCAGAGGTGAGAGTTCATAATAGGCATGGGCCGGTTACCGGTTTCAAGGTATACCACGGTATGAAAAAGTCACGGTTTCAAAACCACTAAAATTTTCCGTCATACCGTTCCTGCGGTATGAGTGGTGTTTTTTTTTTAATGTGACGTCTCTTCAGAGAGAGAGTGGAGGTCCCTGGTCGTGTGCAGCTGCAGCGTAAAGTAGCCCTCCTCCGGCGCACCTCCGGTTGCTGTTACAAGCAGGTAGCTCTGCAGGCTGTATGATGGCTGAAGGAGGCGAGCCCCCTGAACTTTCCCCCCGTCTACAAGCGCCAAGTCGGCTGTATTTATACTTCGGCTACCGTAAAAAGACAGACGGCCAGGGCTTGGAGGAAGAAGGTAACGGACAGTAGCAGCGCGAGGAGGAAGAAGGTAACGGACAGTAGCAGCGCGAGGAGGCAATACATCCAATATGATAGTGAGCAAGCCTCCAAAAACTGTTGAGATTCAGTTTTAAGCTCCTGCCTGCATTTATTTATATTTATCTTAGAAGTGTTTTTACTTTTTTCAATTATTTATGTTCTGATATTGAGCCACAGGTTAAGTGATTGCATTTATTTGCATTTTGTGGTTTTTTTTTCACTAAAAATAATCAATTTATGTCGTGACTTGAGCTGCAGGTTTAGCCTCAGTTAAAGGACTGCACTTTATTTTTTATTATTTATTTAGAAATAATTCAGTTATTTTTTATTTTAAATACATATTTACTAAAAATAAAAGACTGTTCAATGAAAAAAAAAACTTTTTTTTTGTTTTTAAATACAGACATTTCAAAATATCACATTTTATAGCCGTAATCATAATACCGTGAAACCGTGATATTTTTACCTAAGGTTATCATACCGTCAGAATCTCATACCGGCCCATGCCTAGTTCATAACATCAACTTTGGCTTTCATACAGTTCAGTTTGAATTCATATAATACATTTAGTTTATGTATAATTAACTGTTAATGCCTTTGTCTCTCTGATATGTGCAGTGATTCTACAATCCCACAGCTCTTAATCACAATGATCTTTTTTTTGTCTTTTAGGGATTTAGTTATCTACCCAGTGGCTGTCAGGCAGAGTATGATGAGCAGCTAAGTGTCTGGTGTTGGATTTATGTGAGATACCATAGTCATAGCTGGAACTGTCTGGCATATGAATTCAATACTCACAAAGGCAACCCCACGTTCTACTTAAGAGAGAACTGGGACCGCTCATTAGTTGAGTTGAGTTGCAGCAAAGAAAGTGGCGTCCAAAGGTGTTCCAACTATGGTGAGTTATCAGTTTTTCATTTACTTTGTTTCAACTATTTAATCATAAAGAAGATCATACCTCAGAATATCAGTCTCTGTTTGTTTTCTGTTCCTTGATTTTCTTTGCCAGACTGATAATCGTCTCCTCTTCTCTAAGGGGGCCCCAAAAGTCTTGAAAATCATCAGTTCAAGCCAAATATTTGATATTTTATGGGTCTCAGAAATAGGTGGGGAAAATGGCTAGACAGCGCCCACTAGTAAGAAAAAAAAGAGCTACTCAACACAGAAATTTTTTATTTGGTATGCATATATATGATGAAAAGGTCTTTCGGAGCCATACCCAAAGTCCAACAGAACATTGGTCACTGTGCAGTGATTTTTTTAATATAGTAGTTCTCTAAAATAACTGATTAATGCTGTAAATATACAGATATTTGTCTTTGATCTTATGTATTTTTTATACAGCATTTCTTTTGTTATTGCACACATGGAATACCTATTTTAATGGGAGATTAACTTGAATAGATATTTTTGATGTATTTTAACAAATCTGTTTTCCAAAAACAACACTGCAATATAAATTTTGACAGTAAAAATTTGCTCTGTATTTTTTACATTTTTTAATCGTTTATTACATGCAGTTTTGTGGTATGGTTAGTCACTGTAATTAGACAGTATCCATCTGGTATCCTTCCTCCTGTTAGACCAAACAGAGCAAAGGTGTTTTTACAGTATAGCTACAAAGTGTAACTTAAATTATAAATATTTGGGCACTGATGATGGTCGAATCATTTACAATGGCATTTAAATTCCTTTGGCTCCTGGCATATGCTCCTTAAATTATTTTGACCAGCATTTCTGACTCACTGGCATCTATATTGGTAAATCTTCCAGAATATCAGCTTTTGATTGCAGGGTCATTTCAATGCTGTACTGCTTCATGATATTAATCAGAGGGGGGTAACGATGAGCAGAGACCAACGACTGCCATCCAGTGCTCTGCAGAACTTGGCTAACAATCACAGAGCAACTGTTATCTGGTATATGATGAACTTTCTGCTAAATATTCTTTCTTTTTTTAATGTTCTATATATGACCTCAAGAATTTATTATATTTTTCTTGTCTTAATCTCAGTGGGACTCTCCTTGTTAAATAAAGGTTAAGTAATGCATGAGTCTTTCCAACAGGAAAAGAGGAGGATGACCAGCGACAACAAGAACAGGAGAGGAGACGACAGGAGGAGGAGTTGAGACGACAGGAGGAGGAGTGGAGACGACAGGAGGAGGAGAGGATACGACAGGAGGAGGAGTGGAGACGACAGGAGGAGGAGAGGAGACGACAGGAGGAGGAGTGGAGACGACAGGAGGAGGAGAGGATACGACAGGAGGAGGAGAGGAGACGACAGGAGGAGGAGTGGAGACGACAGGAGGAGGAGAGGATACGACAGGAGGAGGAGTGGAGACGACAGGAGGAGGACAGGATACGACAGGAGGAGGAGTGGAGACGACAGGAGGAGGAGAGGATACGACAGGAGGAGGAGAGGAGACGACAGGAGGAGGAGTGGATACGACAGGAGGAGGAGAGGATACGACAGGAGGAGGAGAGGAGACGACAGGAGGAGGAGTGGAGACGACAGGAGGAGGAGCGAAGACGACAGGAGGAGAGGAGACAACAGGAGCGCCTGGAACGGGAGCGAAGGATTCAGGAGGAGATTGACAGAGAGAGTGAGACCTCCAGAGAGAAACTGTCTCGGTCGAGGGAGAAACTTCGTGAGAAACTGAGCCTCAGAGGTCAGGTGCATCATCAAGAGCGCACACATGTTCTCCATCAGCAAATAGAGGATGATGCAGCGGCAATCGAGAGGAATGAGGTATGGCATTTATTGTTTTATGGACAAGTTCAAAAGTCAACATCTATACCAAGGGTCAGGAACATTTTTACCTAAAGAATTAAAATAGCTGCAGCCAGTTGGACATTGCTAGAAACACAATTGTCCATGTTTCACTGATGGTTAACTAATCATGGGTAAACACTTCTTGGTCACCTCAACATAGTGTGTGCCTCCACATGCTTTGCTTAGTAATGGGTGTTAATTGATCTTGCCTGGTTGAAGGTGGAAGATAGATTAAGACGCAGTCTTTTAACATTATTCTGGAATATATGTGTTTTTAAACAACCAACCTGCCTATACTCAAGAATAACGTTTTCTAGGAACAGACATGACCATGAAACAAGACAGGTGAGGAGGTCATGTCACAATCGCTAAATCTAGAACATATGCCGTATGTATAGATAGATATAGATAGATGTATAGAGCCATTTTTGAGTGGAATGAGTTGCCATACTTTATTATTCAAGCTGCAAGTAAAGAATGTTTTAAAAAGGATCTAAAAAGGTAATTCTTGGGTGGAGGCTGGCAAAATATTTTATATGCATCATTGTTTTGTTTGTTTGTTTGTTTTTTTGTTGTTTCTATAGTGTAGGTTACTGTGTACAGTCATCTGTGTGAGTGGATACCAAAGATGTTTGGCTATTGCTATTCTTTAATTAGCCTACAGCTGAAGAGAGAGGCGCTTTTTAAAATTATTTGTATATAACAAATAATGAGAATACTTAATTATATACTAATATTGCAAAGTCATGGTTTTCTTTATTGTATTGTCAGTCAACTTTGGGATATTTGAGAGTCATAAAATCTATAGGTTCCTGGCCCTTGGTTTATACAATTGAAGAAACTTGTTTTGCAAATACAGCATTTGAAATCCTATGATTATTGTACATTTTTAATTCAGGTGCATTCACTATTTTTCTTTATTTCCAATGTAGCTTGAAGATGTAGAGCAGAAATTCAGAGAACTTCTGTCAAAATACAAAATCACGGAAAGTGGAAACATGCAGGTATATGAGCTTGAGGACCGGATTAAAACTCTTCATAATGAACTGACGGCTCAATATTGCAGAGAAAACCAGCTTTCAGTGTGGTCTCAGTTTACATTTGACCAGGCTGTGGGATATGAGGAACTTTCTCTGACTGAGAAACTCACCCTACTTGAGGCAGTTCTGCAGGTGGCTCTTCAGAGCATCACTGAGACCAAAAATGAAAATGTTCTTTCACTTGACTGGGAGAAGAAGTGCCAGTTCCTTTTCTGTTTGGTTGAGGGACTTTACGTCTCAAATCCAACTCTGGCTGAGAAAATCTTCTTGAGAATTCTTCATGCAATTTCAGAGCTTTTACCACAGAGTAGGGAGATTCTGGGTCAAATACTCTTCAATAACATCTGGACACCAACAGAGATGATGCTCTTCATTCGCAAAGCTTCGTCAATAGACCGCAATCAAACAGCCCAAGTCCTCCACATGGTACAGACCTACAGGCTCGGCTGCCTCCTCACTCTCTCTGCTCTGAAGAAGCAAGAGCCACTAAAGTTTCTACAACAGCAAGTAGAAGAAGACAGGGACAAAGATGCTGACACCATTTTGAGAGAACTCACTGACTCCCAGTGCCCAGAGAATGTTCTGACAGTGATTGATGATGTGCTCAGACACATGGAAACAGAACATCCAAAATATCAGGAGGTGGATCTTACTGACCAGGATAGAGAGGATCTCAAGGTGAAGATAAGATCCCTTGATTTGGCAAACCCAGATATCAATACTCTGAAGGAAGTGTTGATTGGAATGTCTGTAGCTGTGCAAGACAGCACAACAATCAAAAATAAAGATGAAGAAGAGATTCCAGGTTATTTTCCAAGACTGACCCAGTTGGCATCATTACTTTTGCTCCTACTGGAAAATGAAGGCTGTCTCCTTGAGATTGGCACAGGTGAAGGGAAATCTTGTATCTTGGCAATGTTCGCTACAATCCAGGCTATTCGAGGAGTGAAGGTGGACATTGTGACAAGCTCTCCAGTTCTTGCACGACGAGACCAGGAGGAATGGAAGAAATTCCTTTTAATGTTTGGTGTCACATCATCTGTAGTACCACCAGACCTCTCAAAAGCATGCTCCCCTGAGGAACGAGACAAGTTGTTAGAAAATGCGTATAAACAACAAGTTGTGTATGGCACTGTTGATACTTTTGCAGCAGATATATTAAAACAAGAGTTTGAGAGGAGAACTACCCGTGGAACAAGAGGATTTGAGCTTGTGATAGTAGATGAAGTGGACTACATGACCTTGGATAATGGAGTTCAAGTGACATTCCTGTCTCATGAAGCCACCGGTTTGAGGCATATGGAACAAATTCTTGCCAACATTTGGACAATGACATCCAATTGTCAACCAATTGAAATGCAGGATACAGGTGAGATAAAATGGGCAACGAGGATCCAACACTTCCATAAGGCAGCAGCATCTGCTGTTATGGGACTGGAAGCATCTGACAACTTCTCAGCTTTTGACATTTTGCAACCAGGTGTGGATTTGGGATTCTTTTCATCAGAGGATATTGAGAAGTTAAAGCAAGCTGGGAGTGAGACAGAAACAGAAAATACAGCTGATGACTTCCAGGATGCCAGCTGGAGAGCGATTGAACAAGTCATGAAGAAAATAGGAGTTTCACAACAGTATGATCTTCTAACCATATTTCAGGAAGTAATGGAGAACAGTGTGGCTTTTGAGTGTTATTCAGAGGAGAACAACAAAGCCAAGCGTTACGGGGCTGAGGAAAGATATGCTGACTTAATAGTCAAAATGTTACTCCTTGAAAATGGATTAGCATGTGAAATCATGTCAGAAACACATCTCATTGAAGCGACTGTGAGTGCAGTAAAGTCCTGTATTAAGTACTCAGACAAATGTTCTGATTCTGAAAAACAGGGTGACTTCATCACTATCCCTCATTTCTTGGGGGAATATGTTGAAAATCAGTTACCAGTGTTTGTTGAGAATGCCTTGAGGGCCATTGAGATGTCTCAGGGCAGAGAGTACATGATAGATACTTCACCAGCTGCTGACAAAGCAGATGCCAGTGGTACTGACAAGCATCAGTATGATGCCATCATTCCAGTGGACTTCAAAGCAAGCGGAGTGTTGGAAAAAAACAAGAAGTGGGGTAATGGACTCCAGCAGTTCTTGGAGATGAAGCATCAGCTTGCAGTTTCACCTTTATCCAGTGTGACCAACTACATGTCTAACTTCCATTACTTCAAACTGTACATTAATGGAAAAGGCATATTTGGTGTTTCTGGCACATTGGGTGGTGATGCAGACAAAGACTTTCTGGAAAGGCATTACAGAACAAAGAGCTATACTATTCCAGCTCATCGTCATAAAAAGGTGGTTGAGTTGCCAGCCATGCAGGTGATTGGGGGACAGTGGGTCCAGACTGTATGTGAGACTGCCTGGAAAGCAGCAAGTAGAGGACAAGTTGTCCTGGTGATATGTGAAGATGTGAAGACAGCAAATGAGCTACATGTGAAAATGCAAGGTGAAGAGAGATTTAAGCCACACCAGATCACGATGTACACAATCAGTGAGAGACACAACATTGAGAAAGATAAATTCAGTGGAGGGAGGATTATCATTGCCACAAACCTGGGAGGGAGAGGAACAGACATAAAGGTTGAAGAAAAAGTAAATGAATGTGGTGGCCTTTTTGTGCTTCTCACACACTTCCCACGCAATCGAAGAGTGGACAAACAAATCTGTGGTCGTACTGCTCGGAAAGGAAACCCCGGCATGGTCCAGATGGTTCTGAACCAGGATCATCTTGCACCAGCTTACCAAGGTCAGTCTGTTGAGATAATGCGTCAGCTCAGAGAAGAGTACGAAGTAAAGCGTATACAAGACATGGAAAGTGATGAGTTGGTAGAAATAAACTTGAAGGAAGAACTTTTTTCCACATTTTGTGAATCCCTCAAGGACTTTGACCAGAATTACACGGAGGAAGAAAGAAAAGATCCCTCACAATGGAAGCTCAGTAAAATACCTGATCATCTCAGCTGCTATCAGGATAAGCTTGATTATCAGCCAGCCCTGAATGCTCTGAAAGAAGCATGGGCATTGTGGCTGACTCTTCATGAGGAGCATATCAACAGACATGATGACATCAATGGCCTTCAGGCAGACCTCATCAAGACACTGAATGAAACTAAGGGAAATTTCCTGCAGGGTAGAAGTGATAATTTCTATGATCACATTAAGCAGGCCGTTCTCAGGACGACCTTACACTGCAGAAACAAATCCAACAGTGACTATGGAGCTAAGACCTATTGGCAGAAAGTAGTAAATGCTGACCCATTGTACAAAGCTGTGGCACTCTACAATCAGGCATACATCACCATTAACCTGGCTGAGGGTGACTATAAAGCAGAGGCCAGACGACTGTTGGAGCAGGCTAAGAAGTCTGTAGATGTTCATATTTCAGAAACGTCAAACACAATGGTTGCTTCTCAGATGTCTGTTACTGACAGACTCAAACCACACAATGAAACTGGCAACAACTTTCAGAGTCAGATGGAGGCCAGAATGAACATTTTCAAATCGTGGCTAACATACATTGATAATGCTTTGAAGAAACTTGAGGAGCTGGAAAAAGACAACAGTGATGCAATCACAGAGGACTGTTCAGTCTACATGTTGTTGGAGGAAAAAGACTTCATCATCTCAAATGAGCTGTTGGAACTCTATGAGCATGGCCTTGGTATTGTTTTTGAGGTGAAAAAGAAACCCAAGTTTTGTTTTGATGCTCTCATTTGCTTCTTCATCGGTGCACTCCAGGTGTTGGCTGGAGTTCTCGTTTGTGCCTTTTCATTTGGCACTGCAACCCAGTGTGGACTTGGCCTGATAAGTGAGGGAGTATCAGATATGATCAATGGAGTAGTGGGCATGGCAACAGGTACATTTGACTGGGTGGAATGGGCAATATCCAAGAGTATCAGCATTGGTATGTCTTTGCTTACTGTGGGATTCAGCGCCATCAAGAAAGCTGTCACTTCAGTGTATGAGGTATCAAAATCACTGCTTAATGGTACCAAGTCCTTCAGATCTGTTGCCACGGATATCATCAAGTCAGGAAAACATATGTTTTCATCTGCCATCTCCTCCATTGGTAAAGAAACCTTTGGAAGTGCAATGAAAAAGATGACATCTTCAACGGTTTTAAAGCAGAACTTCAAACATGCTGCCAAGTATGCTGCACAGGAAATAGGGAAGAAAGCTGTGAGCACTGGTTTGAACTACGCAAAGGATGCAAGCTTGAAGGCAACCTTTGAAAAGATATTGAGTTCAGCTTTTAAGGATGTTGTTACTTCAGCAGGGAAGCAGAACTCTGACTTGGTTAAAGCCATCAATGACTTCATCTGCTCACAAGTCCCAAAAGCAGCCTTGCAGAAAGATAACTTCAAGGTCAGCAAACTGGGTGAGGAAGAAATGAATAAAGCAATTGTTTTATTAACCGAAGAATTAATTCCTGACCTTATGATGGACTGCACAAGAGTGCACCAAGTTATCGGTAAACTCACTGAGGTGTGCAATGGAGCAACAGCAGTTATGGACAAAGCAAAACTTTCTGGTGTTGTTGAGAGTGCCACGTTATGTTTGAAAGTTGCAGATTGCAGTACACATTTCATTGAAATATTGAAATCTGTTCCTACAAAAGAGGTCATTGATGAAAGTTTTGTTCCTAAGTTACTGAGAGACATGAAGGAGCTTCAGCAAGACAGAGTGAAATACGACCAAGATGGACGACATAATCTACCAGATGTGCAACGTGTTAAAGACAAAATCCTGTGCACAGTTGCAGACAGTGTTTCCCAATCCTTTATCAAGGCTTGCTCTGGACATATGAACTCCTTTTACACTAAGCCATTAAAAAGTGAGTTGAACAAAGCTACTAGTAAAGCTGTTGGCAACATAATGGGCAGACAAAAAACTCAAAGTTTTTTTGATGACCAGAGACACAAACACAACATGAGAGCAGCCAGTCACAAAACTGAGGAGTCACTTACAGAGGAGGAGCAGAAGGATTTAATGAGTTACATGGAAGACATAAGCAATGTAGATCACCCTGCTACAGGTTTTGACATTATTGTGCTCACAAAAAGTGGCTTACTCAAAGGTAAAGGGATTCGCCTCATTGTTGTTGATGAGCATGGAAACAAACTCTCAGAGGAACATTACAAAGGAACAGATGAGTCTGCTGGAAACATCACACTACAGCTGACAAAACGAGCAAAAGAACTGCAGCCACCAGAGTAAGTTCACTGAGAAATCTCATTGATCATTAATTCAGTTATATGCAATTCTTTATAAACATTGTTCTATAGTATTGTGATATCTGTGGATTAAAAAGTTTACATTCAGATATTTCACTTGTTCTTCTCAGGTCTCAGCCACATGCTTACAGCGGACATTTTGACATTATTCAAGATGATGGTAAAGTGGTCAAAGTGGACTCAGAGAACCAGAACAATCTCTATCATGCAGTTGTACAAGCAACTGGAAGTGATGCAAACGATCCTAAAGGAGCTGCTGTGGGACTTCATGAGAGAGTGAAAATTGAAGTGAGTATCCATGTTTGATGTTGATAACATTTGATGTAATGTGAGTATGAGAACATTGAGTGTATAAGGGGGCATGGACAGAGGAGTTTACAGAAGGTGTAAGTAGAAATGTCTATGCTTTGATCAAAATTAATTGACAGAGGAGGGCTCCTGGAAAGATACTTTACTTAAGGTGTCAATATAAACTTAAATGTGCTCCTGTGACGCTCCGTGAGAAAGTGAAAAGTGAAGTGAGTATCCATGTTGGAGGTCACACCGTTTCGTCTTGGTGTCATCTATATGTATTATATCCTATCATTATACAGTATTATCAGCATCTGTTTCAGGTGCTTCTAATTGGATTTTGAGCTAAATAAAATAAAAGTCCTGACATCTCTGATGGAGAGCAGGATTTACATTACCTGCTGTTTCACTATATAATGTACACTGTGTACTGTGTAAGAGCACAGAATATTCCATCTTGTTGTCAAGTTAATGAAGTTAAAGCTGCTGTGCCACTTGCCATGTGTGTAAATGCACACATAACTCAATTTAAAGATGGACTTTGTTTCTGTTGCTGTGTGATGCTGCAGGTATTTAAAGAATCTGACACAAAACATTATTTTAAGATCCAGGCATTAATCTAACAATGTTCAGACCTGCCTGAGTCACATAAATAACTGTAGTCTGATTGTACAAATGTGTGCATATGAACAAATCAACATATTGAGACACTTTTTTGATCAGGTTCAGGAAAACCTTGCTGCATATGCACCGGCTCTTAAGCTTCAGAGAGGCTATGACAAGACCCATAAAAACCCTGGAAATTACGCCATCACTGGAGGAGCAAAGCTAGATCATCCTGAACTTCTCACCAAAGACGAATATTTGAAGAGTATCAGCTCAATAAAAACTGATGAACTGATTATCAGAGGTTATAAACTTGGATCTGTTGAAAAATACAAACGGTAAGTCACTTTAATAATTTCAAAGTAGAGACACAAGAATACTTTAAAATCTTTGTTTATCTGAATTCACATAATCAAGTATAACTGATATTCAATTATGTGATGCCCATAAAGTTAAGATTCAGTAAGGGGATAAAGTATGGACTACGGATTTAACAGAAATATATTTGTATTTTCCAGTTTGCTAGATGCTCGAACATTTGATAACAACAGTCGAACAGTGAATGCAGACCACATTCCTCCCAAGAACTCCGTTGGCCAAGCTTGGAACAGGATAAAAGACAAACCTGAGCTACAGGAGCAGCTCAAAAATAGAAATCCAAAACTTTATGAAATGATAGAGGGCATTAAGGATGATAATAATGGGCGTAATCTTGTTGCCATGGAGGTGTTGGCTGTAGATCACCAATGTGCTCTCACCACTGCCTCAAGTCACTATGCCAAGAATAGCCGGTAAGCATTAGATTTGACTCTGAAAGCTATTCAACCAGATTAATCTGATGATCTGGAACTTGACCTGTAGGTGGTGTTTTTGTGTTCTTCTTATCTCACAGGGAACTGCTAGCAGAAAGCCTCGTCAGTGGAGATGTGGAGAGAGCGCTGAAACAGTCTATGATTCTGGCTCATCCTGTAACCTCACAGCAACTGCTGGCTGATTTAGGTAAGACCTAGCTGACATGGTTTCTGACTAATTAACTCACTAATGCTTCAGTGAAGAGAAATAAGGACAAAATATAATCTTTCATCAAATTAGGAGGCTCATCACTTTCCTAATCGTTGCCTTTCAAGTTACGGTTTTGGAACTTGATAACCATACTATCATTATGTTACTCTGTTATAAGTTACACCAGCCACTCAGACTCTGAAAGCCTACTGAAGTAAAGTGGCATTAAACTAATAAAACAGTATTTTGGAGTCTACACTTAATAATAGAGTTCACTTGGGATGAACAACCATGCAGTGTTTAAACATGTCTTACTGTTTATTTCACACATTATTCTACTTCCAGGTGAAGACAGAAGACCACCTCATAACCTCATGTCACAGGAAGGTACCAGGGGCTACTACAAGGCCGGTTACACCAATCTTGTGACAGCGTACAGCCGGCAGGGAGTCATCAATCAGAATCAGAAGGAACGGTTGATGGAGTGGGTGAATCAAGACAAACATGAAGATATAAACTCTCCTGAGTACCTGAGTATCAAGGATTCATTGGAAGAAAGCTTCTTGTGCCTTATACTGTGTGACTGTTAGTGACAGGAAGAAGACGGAGGCCACTCACAATGTAGGCCAATAGAAGTGGTGGTATAATGATGTTTTTGATTGAATTTTATGAATCCCAACACCTATGTCTACATTTTGACAAAGAATTATTTGTCTCCTTTTTACGGTTCAGCCGTGAGCTCGAGTTAAAAATAAAAATTAAGGTTATTTTTTGTGGGTTCTCGCACTCAAGCTAACTGCCGCTTCCAACTTTGAAGAAAAAGTGATTTCCACTCCTCGTTTGACTGCTCATAGTTTGAAAAGTTTAGATGTTATGTAAAAATAGTTTGGTGTTTTGGACAGAGCACAAGAGAGCTAGGTGACTCAGAAAAAAGGTGAAAAAAGGCAAAATTTAGTTTTTCAAAAAATTCCCATTCATTTGTAATGGAGCATTCTCAAACGGGTTTTTTGGGAATAACTCTGGGAAAAATTGGAATTTCAACACCAAATGTCATAGCACCCCTCCCCCGATCGAGCCGCACACCTAACCCTTAACCCGAACCCTAACCCTATACTATCATTGGTTCACCACTCAAAGCCCCTGCTATCTAGGCACCAAAGACTCTTGTTGGAGGATTTCTCTGAATAAATTCTGGCAAAGTCATGTTGTTGTCCTGTGACTGTTTGAAACTCCCAAAATATCTTACATAGGGTTGCAAAGGGGTGGAAAATTTCCGGTAAATTTCCGGAAAGTTTCCGGTAAATTTCCATGGGAAGTTAAGCCGGGGAATTTTGGAAATATTCCAAATTGGAAACTTTCCATTAGAATTAAGGGAATTATGGGAATTAAATGGGAATTTATGGCAACTGGGGGTAATTTAGTGGAAAGGTATGATCATTTGATTGATTAATTGGATAAAAAAGTCCATCCCTTCATTAAAAAACAGAACATTATTTTAAGTTGATGATGAAAAAAGGTGCACAATGTCGCTTGATGTCCCTGAGCTGTTGAAGTTATATTAAATTTTACAATAATTTATAATTTACTATTAAAAAAACAACTAAATGTTATTATTCTTAATGGTTTCACACAAAACTCTGAGAAAATACAACAATGTGTCTGTGATACATTGTTGTATTGGACACCAATGTATCCTGGTGGAGATACAACTCATAAAATCCAAAATAGATGTTTTTAAAACTATTAGTTATTGTTATTTACTTAGGTGCAAATGATATAACTAGTAGCATCAAAGTTCCACTCCTGTCTGTTAAAGTGATATTTGCTGTATAAATTGTGGTTTATTTGGTTTTGAGCAGTTTTATTTTTTCCACCATAAGGCTAAATATAGCACTTACACATAAAGATATCCCTAAATATATTACCATATAATGTCATCAAAACCACAGGCTCAAAAGTCTGGCTTCAAGTTGTGTGTTCTGGGCTCAAAAGTGTGGTCTAGGATTGTAGAAATCATCTGTGCATGTGATGGAGGAATGCACAGTGCATGTAGGGGGCGTGGTCTCAGTAGCCCTGCAGTAAACAGTGTGCTATGTGAGCATGTGATAGCAAAGATATTCAACTGTACTGCATGATATTTGGTTGTTTTAGTCAGGATTATGCAAAAATATTATTTTACACAATTATTTTTAAGTTCCTTAATAAGAACATACCTTCAGTTTAGTAAATTCCCGGTTTATTCCCGTTAATTCCCGTTAATTCCCATGGAAAGTTTCCAAGTTTGAAAATTGCAACCCTAATCTTACATCATCATACACACCAACACACTACACAGGTAATAAGACTACTGAAACTAAACTGGATCCTTTGTGTATTTGAAATGGAAAACCTTCCCATCATCCATCTGGATACATGGCTGATGAGTTTTGAGAGGAATTATTATCAAGCAAAATAACACTGAACAGACATTTCTACAAGTTGTGGATCAGAAAGAAAACTTTTAAAGTAGAAAGTGAACTATATGTTTGTTCGTCAGCAGTTGTTTTGGCCTTTCTTGAAATCAGTCTTAGAGAATAATTATTAATAACAAGGTGATGAACACATTTTTTCACCTTAGAAACATAACTAAAGTACAATCATTCATAAATCAAACTGATGCAGAAAGACTTTTCTTTTTAGCCTTTAACTACATTTTATTTCAGTCATGTTCACTTTGATGCATTGCTGCATTGTTTCATGCCTCAGCCAGCAGCTGGCTCTGTACAGAAAAGCTTTGATAGAAAATTGTATATTTATATATACATACATATATAATTACGTTGACTATGTACTCGACTATATACGTATGAATGTATATATGAGGATTAAGTTGACTATATGTGTATATATATTTATATGATTATTATTAAGTCAACTTTATGTAAACTTTGATTTTCTTTTTGAATGATGGTGATTAATGAAGCCATATAATATATTAAATCATCTCTTTCAGGCTACAAAAGCATTTTACTAAATGTTAGGGATGTCCCGATCCGATATTGATATCGGAAATCAGTCCGATATCAGCCAAAAAAGTGAATATCGGATTTTATCGGACTGAATCTAAAAACTCCGATATAAACGCTCCGATATAAGCTGTCCATTTACCGCTCCAGCACTTCTATAATAATAGGTGACTCTGGTTTGATCACTCTCCAACACAGTAGGTAGCGGTTATGCCCCTTAATTAACGTTGGTGCCGGCCGCGGAAGAAGAGCGTCTCTGATCCAGCATGCACAGCCCACGTGATCACAACGACAACGTGTGTGCCTGCAGCAAGGTGTAGTGATGTCGGCTGTGTGGAAGTATTTTACTGTAAACTCGGACAAAGACGTTGCAGCTAAATGCAACATTTGTCAGGCGCACGAGTGTGGAGAGTGAAAGACTCTTCAGCACAGCGTCAATTATCATTGAGGAGCACAGGAGCAGGCTGACAGCACAGCATGCTGAAATGCTTATCTTTTTAAAAAAGAATCTCCACATTATGCTCGGACTTCTGTAAGGGTAGTCAGCACTGACTGATTATTATTTGTTTTATGCTCTTGTTATTAGAGTGATATGTTTATTGTGTTTACACTCTATTCTTCAGTGAAGACTAAGAGTAATTACTACATTGTTTTGGGCACAGTCAGTCAGTGAAACTGGAGCTGTGTGAACTCTTAACTTAGAGCAGTTGGACAGTGGACAATATTGTGTTGTTGTTGTTGTTTTTGTCCCTGCCCACAGTTGTTTCCAACATATGCTGACAGTAAAAAAAAATAACTGGAGTGAACTTGAATTGTTTGCACTATAAAATTTAATTTATTCTATTCAATTGTATAATGATGTTGGTAACCAGTGGTTATTTTGCACTTTAAATATAACATTTTGTTTTTATTGGATTTGTTGAGGTAATACTCTTTTATTTATGTTGAAGGTTAAAATTTATGTAACCAATTGGTTAATAATAAATGGGTCAGTTTTTCCTATACCTACTGTTGCTGACTATTGTTTTCTGTTATATCACTACAACATCAGTAACAGTAACAGTAACATCACTTTATCAAGCCTTTTCTAACATTCCACACAACAAAATAAGGAATAAATATATGTATGATTCGTGCCTATATCGTATCGTATTGATATCGGTATCGGCCATTACTCAAGGCTACAATATCGGTATCGTATCGGAAGTGAAAAAGTCATATCGGGACATCCCTACTAAATGTCTCTTATAGGTTCTCCTTTTAACTTTTTTTTTTAATTTTCTGCTCTGTAGCACTTTGAGACTGCTGAAATGTAAAGTGCAATACAAATAAAATGTATTATTATAATTATTAAGAAGCTGCTCACACTAAACCTGACAGTTAGTCTGGTCTGAATGGTCTGAACCAGGTCAGTTTGCGGCATACATTGCCATGGTAACTGAGTTTAAACTGTGCTGAGTTTGCTTTAATGAACCGAATCTGCTGGAAAATGAGCCAGACTAACGAAATAAACCTGGTTTATTTGGTCATCCTGCTTTATGGAACAGGCCCTGGTGTTTTAGGTCAGCCCAAAACTAAACGTTACCTAGATGTTAATTTACTAACACGAGAGGAAAGCAGAGAGAAATGTTTGCGTGATGTTTGCCTGAACTGTGTATTCCACAAAAATACAAATGTACAAGTTACCTGAACAAATATTTAAAATTGGCCAAAATATTACCTAACAAACTACATCAGACTCAGATCAACACTATAACAAGATAAATCAGACTTACCGTTCAGTGTCCAACATGGAGAAGATGAAACCAGGCAGCAGCAGGTGAAGTCCGAGTCAGGAAACACACACACACACACACACACACACACACACACACACACGCACGCACGCACACACACACACGCACACACACACACGCACGCACACACACGCACGCACGCACACGCACACACACACACAAAATGGCGTCCTCTGGTCCGGTTCACCAACGTTAGCTCAGCACACAGAGTCTCCCTTCTCAACGGTGACTAAGTGAGAAATGTGCGGTCCTGTCCACAGCTGAACTTTTCTAGTGTTGACTGAAACTAGCAGCAGACTATCTACCGCTCCACAGCTCTGTGTTTCCTGTCTTTGCTTCTCTCCCGTTCTTTCTAAACACCGCCATCTGGTGGCCACTTCCTTACCTGCAGCCAATTCACACAGGCAGCACTGGCTGTCCAGAGGCAAAGTAAAAGGTGCAATCTGTGGTTTTTCTTTATAATAATGATAATATTACTGTTATTATTATATTATGTATTATTATTATTATTATTATTATTATTATTATTATTATTATTATTATCATCATTATTATTATTATTACACTGCTTATCTTCAATATTGCTTAAAACTTTTAAACTGTTTAACTACTAAAACTATTTACATTATAGGTTACCTTACCACCTTTTTTAATCTTTCAGTTTTTCATTTTTATTTCTTTATTAAATTAAATTATTTTCCATCTTAAAGCCACTAATATTTACTAACCCTTCTCCTTCTTTGAGTCGGGACTCAGTAAAATATGAGCACATATAAAATACACACACTTTTGTCATATTGTCATATGTGATGTGCATCATGAATATGTATCCATAAATGTTCTTAGAAATCATAGGTCATAGAATTAAATCATAGCACATGTGTACATATAGAGCCCAGAGGATGTTTTAGGTATATTTAGTTAACGACCAGCTTTAGAAGTCTTCAAGTTTCATTCTTTTCTATGATTTCAAGTATGTTTAATACTTTGGCTACATAAGACAGAAATGGTCAGAAATCTCTTCTCAGTCATTCCTCTTAATAATTATCCAGATGGATGATGGGAAGGTTTTCCATTTCAAATACACAAATAATGATAATATTACTATTATTATTTTTTATATTATGTATTATAATAATATTATTATTATTATTATTATTATTATAATATTGCTTAAAACTTTTAAACTGTTTAACTACTAAAACATTACATTATATATGTTTTGTTTATTATTTGGTTGCTTTGAAATTAATCTAGATTATTATTTTTGTTTGTTTCATGTCGCCTTAATTTCTTTAATATAATCTACCTCTTGCTGTTTATTTGTTAGCCTACTTTTGGTTAACTTTCATTTAACTCATAATTTCTGTTTACTCTAACCTTGCACCAGCTAAAGGTTAAGTTTGTTTCTTTTTGTTTCCTTTAAGTTGGATTTTGTGGTGAATATTCATCTTGTCGTTAATTTAGTATATTTGAACTTTAATTTTGATGTTTAGTTAACCCCACTTTTTGTTGTCTTTCAGTTGCTGAGTGCTGCTGGTGGTGGTCCCTGGTGTCCTGGTGGTGTCCCCTTTTTGCTGTGTGTGTGCTGTGCACCCTTTGTGTTCTTTCATTTTTTTTTGTATATATAATTTGGGTGTTTGCTTTTCCCCTGGGATTCCTCACGCCCCTTTACGACTCACGCCCCACTGGTAAGCCTCAGCACTAATTGATTATTTCCCTTTATTTCTGATTATTTCCTTTTTTCTCCCCCCATTTTAAATGATGAATTTTAATATGTACAACTTTTAAAGCATTTTGTTAAAATGAAAGGAACTATATTTTGTTAACTGAAACCCCGTCCTGTCTTCGTTGCATAACGAACCTCTGTGACTGGTATTATTACTCTAATTATTCCTAGGGCAACATTCCCTAAGTGGCATAGTTGAAATTCTAATGTGCTTTCCAATTGTCGGCCTTCTAGCCCTCGTCCCACCACAATCAGTTCCAGTAACACTACTGGTGCTCAGATTTCTTCTTTTTAAATTTTTATTTATTTATTTATTTATTATTTAGAGGCTGCTTTGGCAGCTTCATCCACGGCTCCATCTACTAACATTGGAGTTAGCCTGTCCTCTATTTGAACCTGCAGCATTGGTTCTTTATCAGCTGCCGTGGTGAGTATTGGCAGCTGACCCTCCCCTTTATGATTAAAGGGGAGGGGTTTAAGGATTAAGGGGCTCCCCTGGTAACCATGGGTCGGGCCCGCCCAAGGATTGGCTGGACCCGCCCCCCCTCTCTGAGTGGCTCTGAATCTCCCCCTCCCATCTACCCGTCCGGGGTTCGCCTGTGGGCCGTTTACTGCTCTGTGATAGGCGCTTGGATTTTTTGCTTGTTCTTTGTCTGCAATTCATAAAGCTGGAGCTGTGCCAGCTTCCTCTGGATGTCATCATCCTGCTCTCTTCTTCTCTATTCATCCTTCCTGTATCTTTCCACTGCATGGGTTACATTATCGCAGAATTGTCTGTGTGGCATGGTTGTTAATGCCACCACATCCCTCAGTTTGCTCTGGACTGGTGTGGCAGTGGATCAATGACAGAGTCTCTGAACAGCGTCGTTAGCATGTGGCGCTGTTCAATGTTCTCCTCAGTTTCTTTTCTCCATCTTGTCAGATGGTTGTTTCGGTAAATTGCAGGATTATCAGTGTCTTTAAGAGGTTCACCCCTTAGTGCCTAGGGGTCGACGCGCGCTGGGTATTCCCATCTCAGCGCTTTCCACAGCTCACCACTGGTGGCTTCCTCAACCGCCCATATCCAGTTAGACGCCCCATCATGAATGTCTGGGAGTTTGGAGATTAGGCGGGTGCAATGCATGCAGCTAGTTATTTTTAGAGTGGCTCCTGTCTGTGTCCTAATGCTCCTCCCCCTGCACTGTCCTGATCCCACTTTCTGAAATTCACCAGTTGTTTTACAGCTGTTGAACAGTCAACTTCTTCACACACTAACTTTGCTCTTTTGTACTCAACAGAAACACTCCTTCTGACTCTCGCCTTCAGTTTTAATCATTAACCTTATTTTCCACTCTTCACACGGCTTACTACGCTTTTTTTTTTTTCAAAACACTCCTGCGATGTAGCTCATATTAGAGTGCTCCTAACTAAGGGTTAACTTTTGCTTTGGCGCTTAGCCCAGAGACACACACACACGCTGGTCAGCGATAGCCAAGAGTCTTACACACAGGTTTGCAGTGCACAGTCACACTGTTTATTACAATTGACATTCAATACATACACTCACACCACTTTATATTTATATGAGTTACTATATATTTATATTGATCAATTCATGCGCATGTAGTAGTTGTTATTTATCTCTATTTAAATCCTGGGTTATTCTTTCACTGCTCGAGCTCAACGTGCACTTACAATTTGCTTATTTCAATTGCTCCTACTTTACTTCATTTCACTTCGGCCTGAACAAGACACAAGGTACCACACAACATAAACACAAAAAACAGACACGCTAGTCCCTCTTCGGACTGCTTCTGCTGATCACTATCAGCTCACACAAAAACGCAAGTCTCTCTAGACTGCCTTACCATAAAACAAAACCCGTTGGTCTCTTCTAGACTCAACGTACCTGTCCCTTCTGAGCCGACGGTCTAAAACCGCATGACTGCCTATTCCAAGGCTACCAAAAACCACTGTTCATTTACTCTCTTAAGTAAGCATATATTTGGCAGCTGTTCTGTGCACAGAGGTTGGTGTTTTCGGCTTCTGCTCTCTTTCCCCCGCCAAATTCTTTTTCAGTCTATGAGAGAAACGGAAATGTCTCCCAGGAGCTCGGCTGCACAGTGAATTTGTTTTGGGTTTTTTTTGTTCCTTTAGAGGTTTGTTTAGGTCAATTCAGAATTTAGTGTAAGTTGCTTCCCGTTGCTTCCCTTTAAAGACAACTGGAGTGACGCCAATTATGACCCGGCATGCCCAGGCCAACCTGACCCGGCGTGTTCAAGCCAATGTTCGATTTCCTGGAATTCTCCTAAGTGATGGTGACCCGATCTTCCTGAGAATATTAAACATGGTGAAAAACAACTCCTTATTAGGGGTTGATGAAACCAACTTACTAAGCTTGTTGCGAAATCTTCTAAACAGACCTTTTGCCTCTACTAGTGTTTTTCACTCATTTTACTCATGATCTGCCTCTACAGCTTTAGAACGTAACCGCCATGAAACAATCAGAAAATAGTTTCATATTTCTGTCATTCACAGCTTTCTCTTGCTCAGTGAAAGCTTTCAGTCTCTCTGTTGCTCGCTCATGTTTTTTTTTAAATGAGTCAGAAAACCCTCAACAGGTGATTTACTGTTTACAGCTGCCATTAACAGGCATCTCAGGTCACAAGTAGACAGTGTTAAAAACAGGTCCAAACAACCTCAGAGACTCATTATGATCCGATCACTCAAATACTTAGAGAGATGATCTGAGACTCATCTGACCATCTGTGGTGTAATGTTAATGTGTCCTGATGCATTCCTGGCCACGATATAACAGGAAATACATCATCACTGCAGGATGTGTTGATAAATGGTTGAAAGAACAGAGACAAGCACAGATGTACATGGTTGCAGACTTCATAACTCGGACATGTTTATTAGTTTTTTTATTGATTGTAATATTCATTTTATATTTATATGTCAGAAACTCCTTGAATAGGTTTTTCTTTTCTCTTTTTTAGTCTTGTGGTCCAGAGCCACGTGACTGTCATGTTGTAAAAAGGGAAGTCAGAGTCAAAATGAAACTCTGTTATGTGACAGTGGACCAAGTCCTCAATATGCTGCTTATAAATGAGTCCAAAAGTGTGCAGATTGTGGTTTGTTGTGTAATCCTGCACACTGGGTCGTTTTCAGCCATGAACAGAAGATCACATCAAGAGTAAAAGCATAGATTCTTCTTTTAAACCACAATTACTGGAGAAAATATGATTATTTCAAACAGTCAAACATATGGGTTTAATTTTAGTTGCACCAGTAGCTATTCATTTATAAACACATACATTTAGACAAGTTACTACAAAACATTTTGTTTACTTTTATTTGAAACACAATCAAAACAGACATATTACACCTGAAACAGTGTGTCAGGTTAATGGTTACTATTGGTAGTTAGGTTATTAACTCAGACTGGGTTCAGGTTAGGCTGAGTTTCAATTAAAACTTTTAAGGAACAAAGTAACTTTACATATTTGCTGTATGCTCACACAAGTCCCAAAAACTCTGCATCAGAGTTTCTCGCTGTGTGCAAATATTGCACCCAAGTCACTGTAAGGCTCACCAAGCACAAAGCATCATCCTCTGTTCCAGTGGAAAATATATTGTCTCGTCTTCAGTCGAGGGGCCTTTTCTGTCCCAGTGTGTCTGTGCCCTGGTGCTCGAGTTGGTCGAGTTTGGTGTGGAAGAACTTGACTGACCTGCACAGAGCCCTGACTTCAACTGCATTGAAAACCTTTGTCATGAACTAGAATGGAGATTGCGAGCCAGGCCTTCTTATCCAACATTAGTGCCTAACCTCACAAATCCTCTTCTGGATTAATGGGCAAAAACTCTATACACACTTCACATTGATATATACTTTAGAAAGGGATGTCATAGATGGTGTACCAGGGTCCTGCTGTGAGCCGTTCCGTCTTTGACTGCGCATTTGTTTCTCTGTCTGACAACCTCTGTCACAAAGTGACATTTTATTTGGTTTTAAGACATAATTTTAATTTCATTTTATGACAGACATTTTAGAGTCTTTACATTTTACCTTAGTGTTTTTACCTGATGTAAGGATTTTAGTCACCCTGTCACCACAGCTGGTCCACTAGTTGGACCCGTGTTGGTAATTTTGGATGCTTCGTGATCTTTCTGTGAATTACTCCTGCCATCGGTGTTAAGCTAAAGCCATAACAACTCTGTTGCCTCTTCAGAGCCCTCACTGTTAGTGCCTGTGGCCTTCCTGTCTGTGGCTTCTTCCATCCAAAATCAGTCAAAGACATTTTAAACATCTTTGAAATGCAATTTTTAGCTGTGTACTGGCATCCTTTTTATCTCTGCCCTCAAGCCACCATATCAACAACAAATGATCAAACTTACCTCCCCATCTGGCTGTGTCCGCTGTGGCCACCTGACCGACAAAATAACAGAGCTGGAGGGAAGAATGTCCACACTACACCAGATTCAGATTCAGAGAGCTGAGAGGCTCATGGTCACTTCAGTTCTGCTCAGACAGACACACACTGTACCCACGTTACTGATGTTACTGGTCCATGCACGGCTGCTGAAGATGTTGGAACTGCGTCTCCCCCAAATGCTGTTGACACCACTCACTGCTCAGTTGTTGATAGCCCTCCTCTGGCAACTGTACCCGTCAACTCCTGAACATGACTTGGAGCTAAGCCTAAGGCCCTGGCCAGCTTCATGCCAACCCATCCTCAGCCGTGGTCCCTGGTTGGTGCTCACAGGAGGAAAGGGAAGGACTCCTCCCGTGCACCTCCACCAGCTTGACAATAAATATGATGTCCTCGACCTGGATGATTTCCCCTCCTAGGGTGTTGGGTCCTAGCCTTCTCTTCCATCTCTCTGGCTGTCACACGAGCCTCTGGGCTCATTTATGCTTTGGATCTCTCCACCATCCATACATGAGTACTCCAATCACAGCAGGGCTCACCGCTATGTGGCCCTCTTCACACCAGCACCACAGAAGGATCCTGCGTACTGAAAGAACTGAACAGTTTTACTGCAGTATCTTCATCTCTAGCAGCACCTCTACCTGCGAGGAGGGTCCGACAGGAAAGAAGTGGAATAAAAAGCTGTTCAGACACAGTGGCAAGAAAAGAAAGACAGAGGTTGGCTGGAGAGGACAGAGACACCAGGAACCGTGGACCGAGAGGAAGATGGAGACAGAAAGAGACGGAAAATCCAGAACGTTACGACGCATCACACTCGCAGCGGCAGGGCTTCAACGCTCTGCATCGTGTGTGAGTATCCCTTTGGGCTGTTAGTAACGTTCTGGTGTGGACATCCACATGAGAGAGTGGATGGTGTGTGAACGATGATACTGGCAGTGATTTTGTGTGTTCCAGGTAGGCCTCCATGTTGGGAGAGACAAGACACCGGAAATAGCTAACGGACGCTTCAACAAGTCTCCTCTTCAAAACCTCGTGTCACCTATTCTGGACTGGCTGCATCCTCTTTTAACCAGGGACTTCTCGTTTTTATGGACATTGACTCGACACTTGACTTTAACCTGGATGAAACCATTTGAGAGGGTTTTAATCAGTTGATTTTACCTTGATTTTAAGTACAAACTCTTAAAAAAAAAATTACTGTATGCACTGGCATCCATTGTTCCCGCCCTCTGTTTTTAATCACCAACAACAGTGTGCTCTCACCCAATATTTCAGAATCTGCAAACAGTCAATAATTATTACATCCATCAATATTTCTCACACTCCACTCCTCACACCTCGCCATGCAGTCTGCATTTACAAACATTAGTGAAAGAACAGGTCGTTCTGAAGAGCTCAGTGAATTCATAGGATGCCACATTTGCAATAAGTCGGTTTGTGAAGTTTCTTCCCTGATAGATATTCAACGGTCAACTGGAAGTGATATTATTGAAAAGTGGAAGTGTTTAAGACTGCAGAGTTTAACTGCAGAGTTACAAACTTCCTCTGACATTAACATCAGCACGAAAAACTGAGCAGCAGTATCTTCATGGATGGGTTTCTATGGCCGAGCAGCTGCATGCAAGTGTTTCATTGCCAAGCACAATGCCGAGTGTCAGATAGACTGCTGTAAAGCACGCAGCCACCGGACTCTGGAGCACGAATAGATTTCAAAAAACACTGACAAACATTCTGCTTTCAGCAGATAAATGTGAAAGCAGCTGCTATTGTTAAACTCTGCATATACATCATTCTGCATGCTGAAACTTAACCACCCAACTGTAGGAACAAGAAGAAAAACACATTTTGACCTGTAGCTATGTATCATCTTTTACAAGCTGATTGTATTTGATTGACTGATCTATCTGTCTTATGGTTTCGATACAATAGGTACACTACTCAACTACAGACAGCTAGTCCTCTGCTGAAGACTTATACAGATAAACACTTAACTAATTCCTAATATGAAGTTGAAGCTTTATTAAAATTTGTGGTATATATTCTTTGAAGGCAACAGTACCAAACACCATACAACATAACAAAGTAGAAAAATATGTTTATACCTAATCTACAGTATATTCTAATGATAAGATTCTTACATTCACAAGATGCTGTATAATGCATGCAGCTTTTTCACAAAAAGTAAAAATACATTTTGCAATTCATGAATAAAGGCATCAGTGGTCATAAAAAGCTTGGAATGAAACAGCTTAGTTGTTCAGAGCAACGCATGGCAAGGCCTTAAACATGATCTCACATGATCAGGGAGAAATTTAAATATAAACAAAAAGTATAGGACAAAGCCATTCACATAAAACAAATGATATCTCTGGAGATACTCTTTTTTTATTTTTATAAAATATAAAAATATATATAATTGATGGCTCAGGTTCTTAAGTAAGGCTGATTCACAAGTCTATTTGATTATTCCATGCACCGTATCAAAAATTGTGCTCAAGCTTTTTTTTTTATATAGAAAAGTGCAATAAAATAAACCAACTCCCGGTTGTTTAAACTCAAAAAACAGCCATAAGTGTTTTTTAAAAAAAACACTCATTTTGTTTCATATAAAGAAACAACAGATGTAAAATCTTTGCAGGAGCCCACATAGGATTCGCTGGAACATTAAGAAAGCCTCAGAGGCACTTCATGTGTAATTTGCATCATCAGTCTGTTGTTTCTTTATCATAACATACTGTTAAAAACAGTACACAGAAACAAATATTTTCTATTTCCTTATACCCTTATTTTAACATGAAACATTCATATAAAATACAGCCCAAACTCTTTGCTCTTGCTTTAAACATAAAGAGAATCACTGAATATATACATATACATATATGTGTGTATATATATGTTCATGTAGCCTACCTAATGTGGGCTTTATAGTCTGCTCTTTGAAATAAATAGTCTATATGTCTTTTAACGAATCCAAAGACAATACAGCTTATATTATGAAATATGATATGTTCTGCATGTGCTGATGGACGAGTCTAGGTTTGATGTCTTTTTTAGTCTTGTGGTCCAGAGACACGTGACTGTCATGTTGTAAAAAGGGAAGTCAGAGTCAAAATGAGAGTCGATTATGTGACAGTAGGTCATGTCCTCAGTGTCCTCAGCTTACATAACAATGAGTCAAAAAACTGGGAGTTCAAATGTTTGACGTTGGTTATGTAACTGTGGGTTATGCCCCTTAATATTCTGCATATAAACGAGTCCACCCGTCTGCAGAGAGGTACACAGAGTACAGTGTGTTGTATATTCCTGCACATAGAGGACTGGATCAACCATGAACAGATCACAGCGAGACTAAAAGCAGGTTTGTGTTTTATTTCTTTTACAGTTTCTTCTGTTTAACTATTTAGTAGCAATTAAACCTTGTGCTTTATTTGACTTGTTTTTATATGTTAAGTCTTTTTATTTCAAACCAGAAATAACATGAGCCATCTTTTAGTCTGTTTAAACCCTGTGGATGAATTTATACTGTAGTGTAACTTAATATGTTTTTATAACTCACAAATGCAATTTTACAAGAGGAATTTTGTTATGATTTTAACAATGATATAAATAACTTGATCTGTGGTCAATCCACACTTCTGTATTATTTGGTGAGGAGAAAGATGACAAACCTGAGCGAGTTGCAAACCAACTTCCAGTATTAGTTGCTGATTTTAAAAATCAAAACTTTTTAAGTTTTTCTCTCTGGTTCAATTTAAGGGATTCATCTCTATATTCCCATCAGCAGTACTATCAGTCAGTGCTTCCTGACACTGATTTAGTGAGACACAACTAACTCTGATTAACTTCAAAAGTGGAAAAAAAATATATCTAATTCACATCTGTGAGTCCAAAGGCTGTTCTTCACAGTCACAATAAAACACAATTACATATATTATTTTTAGGAGCATAACTTATAGTCAGATTTAAATACAGATAAGCAGACTCATGTTTTAAAGTCATGTTTCTTTATCAGATGCTGAACCATGGGTGCTAAAGTTTCAGTGAGGAATGAGACTCCTTACACCTGGTACTACTCCAGATCACCCTCAGAGGTGAGAGTTTGTTTGTTCATAATATCATACACTCATCAGTTTGAATTGATATAATACATTTAGCTGATGTATAATTAACTGTTAATGCTTTTGTCTCTCTGATCATGTATGTCCTTGACTTTGTACTTTTTGTGTTGCTTATTTGTTTGAGTCAGATAATCAGTAATCAGTTAGTAACAGATAAACATGTTAGTGCTGTTCTCTTTTACCTGACTGCATTAGGGAGGTGTATTACAGTCTATTACTAAATATTACAGATGTTGCTGCTGTTTAAAGTCACAAGGTTTACTTTCTTACCTTCATCATTTAGGACCGACACATTCTCATTTCTCCACTGGTTGAATACAGCTGTTCATGTCACATCTCTGCACAGTGACGCCCTCTAGTGTCAGATTTTCATACGTGCAGTGATTCTGCAATCCCACAGCTCTTAATCACAATGATCTTTTTTTTGTCTTTTAGGGATTTAGGTGTCTACCAAGTGGCTGTCAGGCAGAGTATGATGAGGCACTAAGTGTCTGGTGCTGGATTTATGTGAGATACCATAAACATAACTGGAATTGTCTGGCATATGAATTCAATACTCACAAAGGCAGCCCCACGTTCTACATAAGAGAGAACTGGGACCGCTCATTAGTTGAGTTGAGTTGCAACACAGAAACTGGTGTCCAAAGGTGTTCCAACTATGGTGAGTTATCAGTTTTTCATTTACTTTGTTTCAACTATTTAATCATAAAGAAGATCATACCTCAGAATATCAGTCTCTGTTAATGTTTATTTTCTGTTCCTTGATTTTCTTTGCCAGATTGATAATCATCTCCTCTTCTTTAAGGGGGCCCCAAAAGTCTTGAGAATCATCAGTTCTAACAAAATATTTGATATTTTATGGGTCTCAGAAATAGGTGGGGAAAATGGCTAGACGGCGCCCACTAGTAAGAAAAACACAAAAAAATGTAATATGGTATGCATATATATGATGAAAAGGTCTTTAGCCATACCCAAAGTCCAACAGAACATTGGTCACTGTCCAGTGATTTTTTTAATATAGTAGTTCTCTAAAATAACTGATTAATGCTGTAAATATACAGATATTTGTCTTTGATCTTATGCACTTTTTATACAGCATTTCTTTTGTTATTGCACACATGGAATACCTATTTTAATGGGAGATTAACTTGAATAGATATTTTTGACGTATTTTAACAAATCTGTTTTCCAAAAACAACACTGCAATATAAATTTTGACAGTAAAAATTTGCTCTGTATTTTTTACATTTTTTAATCGTTTATTACATGCAGTTTTGTGGTATGGTTAGTCACTGTAATTAGACAGTATCCATCTGGTATCCTTCCTCCTGTTAGACCAAACAGAGCAAAGGTGTTTTTACAGTATAGCCACAAAGTGTAACTTAAATTATAAATATTTGGGCACTGATGATGGTCGAATCATTTACAATGGCATTTAAATTACTTTGGCTCCTGGCATATGCTCCTTAAATTATTTTGACCAGCATTTCTGACTCACTGGCATCTATATTGGTAAATCTTCCAGAATATCAGCTTTTGATTGCAGGGTAATTTCAATGCTGTACTGCTTCATGATAATAATCAGATGGGGGTAACGAAGAGCAGAGACCAACGACTGCCATCCAGTGCTCTGCAGAACTTGGCTAACAATCACAAGTAACTGTTATCTGGTATATGATGAACTTTCTGCTAAATATTTTTTCTTTTTTTTTTATGTTCTATATATGACCTCAAGAATTTATTATATTTTTCTTGTCTTATCTCAAGCCTATCTGTCTGTGTTTGAGAATGTGCTGTGGCCCGTCTTAGCCAGGTCTCCCTTTTTAAAAATAGATTCTTAATCTCAGTGGGACTCTCCTTGTTAAATAAAGGTTAGTAATGCATGAGTCTTTCCAACAGGAAAACAGGAGGATGACCAGCGACAACAAGAACAGGAGAGGAGACGACAGGAGGAGGAGTTGAGACGACAGGAGGAGTGGAGACGACAGGAGCAGTGGAGACGACAGGAGGAGGAGAGGAGACGACAGGAGGAGGAGTGGAGACGACAGGAGGAGGAAAGGAGACGACAGGAGGAGAGAAGACGACAGGAGGAGGAGTGGAGACGACAGGAGGAGGAAAGGAGACGACAGGAGGAGAGAAGACAACAGGAGGAGGAGTGGAGACGACAGGAGGAGGAAAGGAGACGACAGGAGGAGAGAAGACAACAGGAGGAGGAAAGGAGACGACAGGAGGAGCAAAGACGACAGGAGGAGGAGAGGAGACGACAGGAGGAGGAGAGGAGACGACAGGAGGAGAGAAGACGACAGGAGCGCCTGGAACGGGAGCGAAGGATTCAGGAGGAGATTGACAGAGAGAGTGAGACCTCCAGAGAGAAACTGTCTCGGTCGAGGGAGAAACTTCGTGAGAAACTGAGCCTCAGAGGTCAGGCACATCATCAAGAGCGCACACATGTTCTCCATCAGCAAATAGAGGATGATGCAGCTGCAATCGAGAGGAATGAGGTATGGCATTTATTGTTTATATGGACACGTTCAAAAGTCAACATCTATACCAAGGGTCAGGAACATTTTTACCTAAAGAATTAAAATAGCTGCAGCCAGTTGGACATTGCTAGAAACACAATCGTCCATGTTTCACTGATGGTCAACTAATCATGGGTAAACACTTCTTGGTCACCTCAACATAGTGTGTGCCTCCACATACTTAACTTAGTAATGGGTGTTAATTGCTTAAAAGAAGCATATCACTGCTTTTGTATGTAGCAGCAGATATGTCAGCTGGGCTTTGATCTCAGCTGATAATTTTTGAACACTGTAAAATAAAAATGAAAATGAGTTATTGAACAGTTGAATTCATAGGCAAAAAAATCAGATACATAATCTCAATGCATAAAAATTAATACTAGAAATTAAATGGCTGGTGTCAAAATGTCATTAGGAAATTCACAGTAAGAAATAGAAAAGCACCTTGGATTGATGATCAACTGAAAGTCTTGATGACTCAAAGGGATAAAATGATGGTGTCAATTAAATCTGGCAATAAAACTGACTGGAAGTCATACTGTTCTCTCAGAAACCAAGTCACAAAAGTAAATAGGAAAAAGAAAAGTAAGTATTATCAAAATTGAAAAAATTAGATTAAACATGATGGAAAGAAACTGTGGAAAACTCTAAATGACATAATGGGTAGATCTGGGGATAATACACTTTCCTAGAGTCAGACGGCACTTTCATTACTAAACCTCATGATATTGTGAATTATTTTAATGAATATTGTGTCTGTTAATGAATATTGTGAAAACTGTTGGGGATGGTTTCTGGTCATATTGCATTACCCATCTGTCATATTTTTAATCTAAGTTTGCAGGAGGGTGTATGCCCCCAGGCCTGGAAAGCTGCAAAAGTTATTCCTTTACCCAAAAACAAGAATGAAGTGTTTACAGGTGCCAAAAGTTGCCCTATCAGCATTCTTCCTCTGCTAAGTAAACTGTTGGAAAGATTGGTGTTTGACCAGATCACACATTAATTCTCAGTCAATGAACTTAATTCAGCTTTAATGCAGGAAAAGAATTGTAGGTGGTGTTCTGCTTGATTTTAGTGCTGCATCTGATTTAATTGACCATGAGATGCTATTAATGAAACTTACTGCTTATGGTTTTAATACTCTGCCTCTTAACTGGATGAGGAGCTATTTATCCAATAGAACACAAACAGGTTTTTCTAATGGTAGTTTTTCTGTCAAGACAGTACAGTGTGGAGTTCCCCAGGGGAGTTTTTTTATTCTATGTTTACCAATGACATGCCTCTTGTTCTTAGTAAAGCCAGTTTAGCTATGTGTGCTGATGATTCTACTGTATATATGTCATTAAGCAGCGTGGAAGAGTTAAATTAGTTAAATGTTCTCCTTCAAAATGAAATTAAACGTATTTCAGATTGGGTAGATAATAATTTAGTTTTGAATGTGTCTCAGACCAAATGTATTGTTTTTGGATCAATGTATGCACGAAGGGAGGAGAAGCAGTTATCCATCTCCATCAAGGGCAGCTGTATAGAGCAGGTCAAGGAGGCTAAACTTCTAGGGGTCACCCTTGATAGTACACTATCATTGCACAATCACATAGATAAAATATTTGGGAAAATCTGCAATACCACATTGCAGGTTATTCAAGCTTTAGTAGTGTCTCTATCAAAAAAAAATCTTGCCTGGTTGAAGGTGAAAGATAGATTAAGACGCAGTCTTTGAACGTTATTCTGGAATATATGTGTTTTTAAACAACCAACCTGCCTATACTCAAGAATAACGTTTTCTAGGAACAGACATGACCATGAAACAAGACAGGTGAGGAGGTCATGTCACAATCGCTAAATCTAGAACATATGCCGTATGTATAGATAGATATAGATAGATGTATAGAGCCATTTTTGAGTGGAATAAGTTGCCATACTTTATTATTCAAGCTGCAAGTAAAGAATGTTTTAAAAAGGATCTAAAAAGGTAATTCTTGGGTGGAGGCTGGCAAAATATTTTATATGTATCATTGTTTTGTTTGTTTGTTTGTTTTTTTGTTGTTTCTATAGTGTAGGTTACTGTGGACAGTCATCTGTGTGTGTGGATACCAATGATGTTTGGCCATTGCTATTCTTTAATTAGCCTACAGCTGAAAAGAGAGGCGCTTTTTAAAATGATTTGTATATAACAAATAATGAGAATACTTAAATATTATATACTAATATTGCAAAGTCATGGTTTTCTTTATTGTATTTTCAGTCAACTTATATTATATATTAGATATTTGAGAGTCATTAAATCTATAGGTTCCTGGCCCTTGGTTTATACAATTGAAGAAACTTGTTTTGCAAATACAGCATTTGAAATCCTATGATTATTGTACATTTTTAATTCAGGTGCATTCACTATTTTTCTTTATTTCCAATGTAGCTTGAAGATGTAGAGCAGAAATTCAGAGAACTTCTGTCAAAATACAAAATCACAGAAAGTGAAGACGTGAAGGAATGTGAGCTTGAGGACCGGATTAAAACTCTTCATAATGAACTGACGGCTCAATATTGCAGAGAAAACAAGCTTTCAGTGCTGTCTCAGTTTACATTTGACCAGGCTGTGGGATATGAGGAACTTTCCCTGACTGAGAAACTCACCATACTTGAGGCAGTTCTGCAGGTGGCTCTTCAGAGCATCACTGAGACCAAAAATGTTCTTTCACTTGACTTGGAAAAGAAGAACGAGTTCCTTTTCTGTTTGGTTGAGGAACTTTACGTCTCAAATCCAACTCTGGCTGAGAACATTTTCTTAAGAATTTTTGATACAGTTTCAGAGCTTTTACCACAGAGTAGGGAGATTCTGGGTCAAATACTGTTCAATAACATCTGGACACCAACAGAGATGATGCTCTTCATTCGCAAAGCTTCGTCAATAGACCGCAATCAAACAGCCCAAGTCCTCCACATGGTACAGACCTACAGGCTCGGCTGCCTCCTCACTCTCTCTGCTCTGAAGAAGCAAGAGCCACTAAAGTTTCTACAACAGCAAGTAGACGAAGACAGGGACAAAGATGCTGACACCATTTTGAGAGAACTCACTGACTCCCAGTGCCCAGAGAATGTTCTGACAGTGATCGATGATGTGCTCAGACACATGGAAACAGAACTTCCAAAATATCAGGAGGTGGATCTTACTGACCAGGATATAGAGGATCTCAAGGTGAAGATCAGATCCCTTGATTTGGCAAACCCAGATATCAATACTCTGAAGGAAGTGTTGATTGGAATGTCTGTAGCTGTGCAAGACATCACAACAATCAAAAGGAAAGACGGAGATGAGATTCCAGGTTATTTTCCAAGACTGACCCAGTTGACATCATTACTTTTGCTCCTACTGGAAAATAAAGGCTGTCTCCTTGAGATTGGTACAGGTGAAGGGAAATCTTGTATCTTGGCAATGTTCGCTACAATCCAGGCTATTCGAGGAGTAAAGGTGGACATTGTGACAAGCTCTCCAGTTCTTGCACGACGGGACCAGGAGGAATGGGAGAAATTGCTTCTAATGTTTGGTGTCACATCATCTGTAGTACCACCACCCCTCTCAAAAGCATGCTCCCCTGAGGAACGAGAGAAGGAGTTAGAAAATGCATATAAACAACAAGTTGTGTATGGCACTGTTGGTGCTTTTGCAGCAGATATATTAAAACAAGAGTTTGAGAGGAGAACTACTCGTGATACAAGACGATTTGAGCTCGTGATAGTAGATGAAGTGGACTACATGACCTTGGATAATGGAGTTCAAGTGACATTCCTGTCTCATGAAGCCACCGGTTTGAGGCATATGGAACAAATTCTTGCCAACATTTGGACAATGACATCAACTTGTCAACCAGTTGAAATGCAGGACACAGGTGAGATAAAATGGGCAATGAGGATCCAACACTTCCATAAGGCAGCAGCATCTGCTGTTATGGGACTGGAAGCATCTGACAACTTCTCAGCTTTTGACATTTTGCAACCAGGTGTGCAGTTGGGATTCTTTTCAGAAGAGGATATTCAGGAATTGAAGGAAGCTGAGAGTAAGACACAATCAGAAAATACAGCTGATGACTTCCAGGATACCAGCTGGAGAGCGACTGAACAACTAATGAAGAAAATAGGAGTTTCACAACAGTATGATCTTCTAACCATATTTCAGGAAGTAATGGAGAACAGTGTGGCTTTTGAGTGTTATTCAGAAGAGAACAACAAAGCCAAGCGTTACAGAGCTGAGGAAAGACATGCTGACTTAATAGTCAAAATGTTACTCCTTGAAAATGGATTAGCATGTGAAATCATGTCAGAAACATCTCTCATTGAAGCGACTGTGAGTGCAGTAAAGTCCTGTATTAAGTACTCGGACAAATGCACCGATTCTGAAAAACAGGGTGACTTCATCATTATCCCTCATTTCTTGAGGGAATATGTTGAAAATCAGTTACCAGTGTTTGTTGAGAATGCCTTGAGGGCCATTGAGATGTCTCAGGGCAGAGAGTACATGATAGATACTTCACCAGCTGCTGACAAAGCAGTTGCCAGTGATACTGACAAGCATCAGTATGATGCCATCATTCCAGTGGATTTCAAAGCAAGCGGAGTGTTGGAGAAAAACAAGAAGTGGGGTAATGGACTCCAGCAGTTCTTGGAGATGAAGCATCAGCTTGCAGTTTCACCTTTATCCAGTGTGACCAACTACATGTCTAACTTCCATTACTTCAAACTGTACATTAATGGAAAAGGCATATTTGGTGTTTCTGGCACATTGGGTGGTGATGCAGACAAAGACTTTCTGGAAAGGCATTACGGAACAAAGAGCCACACTATTCCAGCTCATCGTCATAAAAAAGTGGTTGAGTTGCCAGCCATGCAGGTGATTGGGGGACAGTGGGTCCAGACTGTATGTGAGACTGCCTGGAAAGCAGCAAGTAGAGGACAAGTTGTCCTGGTGATATGTGAAGATGTGAAGACAGCAAATGAGCTACATGTGAAAATGAAAGACGAAGAGAGATTTAAGCCACACCAGATCACAATGTACACAATCAGTGAGAGACACAACATTGAGAAAGATAAATTCAGTGGAGGGAGGATTATCATTGCCACAAACCTGGGAGGGAGAGGAACAGACATAAAGGTTGAAGAAAAAGTAAATGAATGCGGTGGCCTTTTTGTGCTTCTCACACACTTCCCACGCAATCGAAGAGTGGAGAAACAAATCTTTGGTCGTACTGCTCGGAAAGGAAACCCCGGCATGGTCCAGATGGTTCTGAACCAGGATCATCTTGCACCAGCTTACCAAGGTCAGTCCCTTGAGATAATGCAACAGCTCAGAGAAGAGTACGAAGTAAAGCGTATACAAGACATGGAAAGTGATGAACTGGTAGAAATAAACTTGAAGGAAGAACTTTTTTCCACATTTTGTGAATCCCTCAAGGACTTCGACCAGAATTACACGGAGGAAGAAAGACAAGATCTCTCACAATGGAAGCTCAGTAAAATACCTAATCATCTCAGCTGCTATCAGGCTAAGATTGATTATCAGCCAGCCCTGAATGCTCTGAAAGAAGCATGGGCATTGTGGCTGACTCTTCATGAGGAGCATATCAACAGACATGATGACATCCATGGCCTTCGGGCAGACCTCATCAAGACACTGAATGAAACTAAGGGAAATCTCCTGCAGGGTAGAAGTGATAATTTCTATGATCACATTAAGCAGGCCGTTCTCAGGACGACCTTACACTGCAGAAACAAATCCAAATGTGACTATGGAGCTAAGACCTATTGGCAGAACGTAGTAAATGCTGACCCATTATACAAAGCTGTGGCACTCTATAACCAGGCATACATCACCATCAACCTGGCTAAGGGTGACTATAAAGCAGAGGCCAGACTACTGCTGGAGCAGGCTAAGAAGTCTGTAGATGTTCATATTTCAGAAACATCAAACACAATGTTTGCTTGTCAGATGTCCGTCACTGACAGACTCAAACCACACAGTGAAACTAGCAACAACTTTCAGAGTCAGATGGGGGCCAGAATGAACATCTTCAAATCGTGGCTAACATACATTGATAATGCTTTGAAGAAACTTGAGGAGCTGGAAAAAGACAACAGTGATGCAATCACAGAGGACTGTTCAGTCTACATGTTGTTGGAGGAGAAAGATTTCATCATCTCAAATGAGTTATTGGAACTCTATGAGCATGGCCTTGGTATTGTTTTTGAGGTGAAAAAGAAACCCAAATTTTCTATTGATGCTCTCATTTGCTTCGTCATCGGTGCACTCCAGGTGTTGGCTGGAGTTCTCGTTTGTGCCTTATCATGTGGCACTGCAACCCAGTTTGGACTTGGCCTGATAAGTGAGGGAGTATCAGATATGATCAGTGGAATACAAGGCATGATAACAGGTGCATTTAGCTGGGTAGAATGGGCAATATCCAAGAGTATCAGCATTGGTATGTCTTTGCTTTCTGCTGGATTCAGCGCCATCAAGAAAGCTGTTAAATCAGTGTACAAGGTAACAAAATCACTGCTTAATGGTACTAAGACCTTTGGATCTGTGGCCACAGATATCATCAAGTCAGGAAAACATGTGTTTTCATCTATCAAAGGAACCGCTCAGTCTGCCATCTCCTCCATTGGTAAAGAAACCTTTGGAAGTGCAATGAAAAAAATGACATCTTCAACGGTTTTAAAGCAGAACTTCAAACATGCTGCCAAGTATGCTGTTCAGGAAATCGGGAAGCAAGCTGTGGTCACTGGTTTGAACTACGCAGTTGATGCAGGCCTGAAGGCAACCTTTGAAAAGATTTTGAGCTCAGCCTTAAAGGATGTTGTTACTTCAGCAGTGAAGCAGAACTCTGATTTGGTTAAAGCCATCAATGACTTCATCTGCTCACAAGTCCCAAAAGCAGCCTTGCAGCAAGATAACTACAAGGTCAGCAAACTCGATGAGGAAGAAATGAATAAAGCAATTGCTTTATTAACTGAAGAAGTTATTCCTGACCTAATGATGGACTGTACAAGAGTGCATGAAGTTATCGGTAGACTCACTGAGGTGTGCAATGGAGCAACAGCAGTTATGGACAAAGCAAAACTTTCTGGTGTTGCAGAGAGTGCCACGTTATGTTTGAAAGTTGCAGATTGCAGTACACATTACATTGAAATATTGAGTTCTATTCCTACAAAAGAGGTAATTGATGAAAGTTTTGTTCCTAAGTTACTGAGAGACATGGAGGAGCTTCAGCAAGACACAGTGAAATACGACCAAGATGGACGACACAATCTACCAGATGTGCAACGTGTTAAAGACAAAATTCTGTGCACAGTTGCAGACAGTGTTTCCAAATCATTTATCAAGGCTTGCTCGGGACATATGACCTCTTGTTTGACAATGACATTCAAGAGCAAGTTGAACAAAGCTACTGGTAAAGCTGTTGGCAACATAATGGGCAGACAAAAAACTCAAAAGTTTTTTGATGACCAGAGACAGAAACACAACATGAGAGCAGCCAGTCGCAAAACTGAGAAGTCACTTACAGAAGAGGAACAGAAGGATTTCATGAGTTACATGGAAGACATAAGCAATGTAGATCACCCTGCTACAGATTTTGACATTATTGTGCTCACAAAAAGTGGCTTACTCAAAGGTAAAGGGATTCGCCTCATTGTCACTGATAAGCATGGAAACAAACTCTCAGAGGAACATTACAAAGGAACAGATGAGTCTGCTGGAAACATCACACTGCAGCTGACAAAACGAGCAGAAGAACTGCAGCAACCAGAGTAAGTTCACTGATTGATCATTAATTCAGTTATATACTATTCTTTATAAATATTGTTGTATAGTATTGTGATATTTGTGGATTAAAAGGTTTACATTCAGATATTCCATTTGTTCCTTTCAGTGTCTCATCATGGATCACAGGAAAGTCTCAAGCTTACAGCGGACATTTTGACATTATTCAAGATGATGGCACAGTGGTCAAAGTGGACTCAGAGAACCAGAATTGTCTCTATCATGCAGTTGTACAAGCAACTGGAAGTGACCCAAGTGATCTTAAAGGAGCTGCTGTGAAACTTCGTGAGAGAGTGAAAAATGAAGTGAGTATAAATGTTGGAGGTTGATAACATTTGATGTAATGTGAGTATGAGAACATAGAGGGGAGAGTGCTGAGTGTATAAGGGGGCATGGACAGAGGAGTTTACAGAAGAGTCAAGTTATGTGAAAATTAGTTAAATCAGTTAAAAGACAATGATCATGAAAAGGTCTTTTACCAATATTAATGAGAACACTGTGTACTGTGTAAGAACACAGAATATTCCATCTAGTTGTCAAGTTAATGAAGTTACAGCTGCTGTGCCACTTGCCATGTGTGTAAATGGACACATAACTCTCAATTTAAAGATGGACTTTGTTTCTGTTGCTGTGTGATGCTGCAGGTATTTAAAGAATCTGACACAAAACATTATTTTAGGATTCAGGCATTAATCTAACAATGTTCAGACCTGCCTGAGTCACATAAATAACTGTAGTCTGATTGTACAGATGTGTGCATGTGAACAAATCAACATATTGAGACACTTTTTTGATCAGGTTCAGGAAAACCTTCCTGCATATGCACCGATTCTTAAGCTTCAGAAAGGCTATGATGAGACCCATAAAAACCCTGGAAAATACGCCATCACTGGAGGAGCAAAAGAGCCTGACCTTATTACCAATGAGGAATATTCAAAGAGTATCAACTCAATCAAAACTGATGAACGTGACATTATCAGAGGTTATAAACTTGGATCTGTCGGAGAATACAAACGGTAAGTCACTTTAATAATTTCACAAGAGAGACACAAGAATACTTTAAAATCTGTTTTTCTGAACTAGTCACATAATCAAGTAGAAATAGATTCAGTAAGGGGATAAATATGGACTATGGATTAAACAGAAAAATATTTTCATTTTCCAGTTTAAGAGGTGCTCGAAGATCTAATAACAACAGTCCACCAGTGAATGCAGACCACATTCCTCCCAAGGACTCTGTTCGCCAAGCTTGGAACAGAACAAAAGACAAACCTGAGCTACAGGAGCAGCTCAAAAATAAAAATCCAAAACTCTATGAAATGATAGAGAGCATTAAGGATGATAATAATGGGCGTAATCTTATTGCCATGGAGGTGTTGGCCAAAGATCACTACAGTGCTCTCACCACAGGGAAAAACCAACATGCCCAGAATAGCCGGTAAGCATTCGATTTGACTCTGAAAGTTATTCAACCAGATTAATCTGATCATCTGGAACTTGACCTGTAGGTGGTGTTTTTGTGTTCTTCTTATCTCACAGGCAGCTGATAGCAGAAAGCCTCGTCAGTGGAGATGTGGAGAGAGCACTGAAACAGTCTATGATTCTGGCTCATCCTGTAACCTCACAGCAACTGCTGGCTGATTTAGGTAAGACCTAGCTGACATGGTTTCTGACTAATTAACTCACTAATGCTTCAGTGAAGAGAAATAAGGACAAAATATAATCTTTCATCAAATTAGGAGGCTCATCATTTTCCTAATCGCTGCCTTTCATGTTACGGTTTTGGAACTTGATAACCATCCTATCATTATGTTACTCTGTTATAAGTTACACCAGCCACTCAGACTCTGAAATCCTACTGAAGTAAAGTGGCATTAAACTAATAAAAAGGTATTTTGGAGCCTACACTTAATAATAGAGTTCACTTGGGATGAACAACCACAACCATGCAGTGTTTAAACATTTCTTACTGTTTATTTCACATTATTCTACTTCCAGGTGAAAACAGAAGACCATCTCATAACCTCATGTCACAGGAAGGTACCAGGGGCTACTACAAGGCCGGTTTCACCAATCTTGTGACAGCATACAGCCGGCAGGGACTCATCAATCAGAATCAGAAGGAACAGCTGATGGAGTGGGTGAAAGACAACAAACATGAAGATGAAAACACACCTGAGTACCTGAGTATCAAGGTTTTATTAGAGGAAAGGAAAACTAGTAGAAAAAGAGAGAGAGAGGAGACACCTGCCCAATGGTTATTGTGATAATAATGTATTTGGACTCATATTCTGGTTGAGGTTATATTTTAGTACTTTGACAGCTTCTTGTGCCTTATACTGTATGACTGTTAGTGACAGGAAGAAGACAGAAGCCACTCACAATGTAGGCCAATAGAAGTGGTGGTGGTATAATGATTTTTTTGATGCCTTTTCAGTCTTGGTTTTTTTACCTCTAAATCAACTTTTATTTTTGTTTAGTTTTAGGCAAGTATTTTATGTTTAATGATCAGCACAGTGTCTTAGAGTAAATCGTAGTGAGTCAAACGTGGCCATCGCTGTACATCGGCCACAGCTTTATCAAAGGCTGGGATGGTCCTTGATGCATTAATGATTACAAGTGATGCTGCCGTAAAAGCATTGTCGCTTCCTTCTTTACTTAAAAAATGGATGTCAGGGATTATAACAAATGATTTTAGTGTCGAAGTTGGTATGCAAATTTCGTATATATATATATATATATATATATATATATATATATATATGCTGGCTCACAGTCACGATAAACAAGTTACTTAAAAAGACCAAAGATAACTTACTTCTAAACTACTTTTATGTGCTTGTAACAGCGAGAATCAGATTTACAATCAAAAACTAGAAAATTCCAGGGAAATGTTGAGTGCCACAGGGCTGGGATGAGTACATGATTTATTTCCAGTGTTCAAAAGTCACCCTGATCACATTCTGGTTCCGAGAAATGTCTTGTTATATTGTTACTATAGCGCCCCGTTTGTAGAAATGGCTCAAATACGACACACTTGTGTATTGTGAGTGTATGCACAACATTTACAAAGCTCAATTTTACCTTGAAGATGTATGGTATCAGGCCATGTCAGGAAACTAATATGGAGTACCAGGTTGAAACTAGTGCATTATAAATATTATTTTTATTAAAGATAAAATATTGGAAAAAACTAAGTAAAGAACACAGATTCAAGTACATAGCCATTTACAAAAAAGCTGCTAGCTCGGTTAACTGGCAAAACAGACAGACAGGAAGAATTAGCCAATCACAAAAAAGTAGTTCAGTTTCTGCCCAGCAACAGGTTGCTAAGGCCCTGTGATTGCTAAGGTCAGCTAAGGCCCTGCGGTTGCTACGGCGATGTGAGAATCTGCTTGGAAAAAACTCTCAAAATGCCCCCAGAATTTGGCTTCTGACAAGGTCCCGAACAATTGCAAACTGTGAGAAAACCGTAACTCCTGTCCAAAAACTGAAAACACCGTGAGAGACACAGAAGCCGGCAGATTCTGACAGTGTTTATTTTATTCACATATTCCTTAAAATGAGCGAGTAAGCTCAGTGTGAACACAGAGTGAGATTCTTTTGAAAAAAAGACGATTGCATTAGAGTCAGTGGGGAGTGAGACAGGTATTGCTGCCGGTCTCGGTCCCCCCGTTTAAATTTTGTGCAGACCCCGCCTGTCAATGTCACATTTTATGAATCCCAACACCTATGTCTACATTTTGACAAAGAATTATTTGTCGCCTTTTTACGGTTTGGCCGTGAGGTCGAGTTAAAAATAAAAATTAAGCTTATTTTTTGTGGGTTCTCGAACTCCAGCTAACTGCCGCTTCCACCCTAACTTTGAAGAAAAAGTGATTTCCACTCCTCGTTTGACGGCTCATAGTTTGAAAAGTTTACATGTTATGTAAAAACAGTTTGGTGTTTTGGAGAGAGCACAAGTTTTCCTCCGTTTTAAAGTTTGAATCACATTTCTACGTGCAGGTATGAGAGAGCTAGGTGACTCTGAAAAAAGGTGAAAAGAGGCAAAATTTTGTGGGTTTTTCGAAAAATTCCCATTCATTTATAATAGAGCATTCTCAAACGGGTTTTTTGGGAATAACTTTGGGAAAAATTGGAATTTCAACACCAAAAGTCATAGCACCCCTCCCCCGATCGAGCCGCACGTTTTGATGTATATATTGTCGGGGTTTTCTCCCCTGTAGAGGAGTATCTCAGAGCTGTGCACCCGTGGCACTAATCACAGCATTTTACCCCTATATTAAGTTCCATGGTGTGTTCAGGATGGCTACGGCATGATAGCTTCTGTATTCTGTTTTTAACTTTTTATCTTTTGTTTGATCATTATTGTTATTTTTATTATTCAGTGGGTTTTATCCTCCATGTTATGCATTCTATGTATTTTATTTTCACTTTATTTGATCATATTTTGATTATTATCAAGTAGGATTCTCCATCTTATGGTTAACATGTTTTTACTCTCATTACATCTTTTTTGAATTTTTTAAATCATTATTACATTATCAAGCAGGATGTTCAACATGCTTTTATTTTAATGTTGTCTTTTTTCATTTGGCATGTGTAATCTCTTTATTTTAAAGCACATTGAGTTACATTTCTTGTATGAAAAGTGCTATAAAAATATCAGTTTGGATTTAATGAACTGAACTGACAGAATGATATTCACACCTTTCACAGTGTAGGAATGAGAGGTTCATAATATTTTGGGTTTTGGATTTTTTCTTTACTTTTATCAAGACTTAAGACTTTCAGAAAGTGTTGTGATTTTCAGTTTATCATCCTGTCCCTTTAATTTACATGATCCATATATCTTGTGTTGCTTCTGTATCTCAGCTGTTCTTTAAGATGATCTACTCATGAGGTGTTGAACCCTGAGTGGATTATAAATATTCCTGCCTGATCAATACGTGTTGGGATTTCTTTAAAACTGTCCACACTATGAATCTTAATTAATTAATTTGACATCTTTTATTTTTTTGACAGTTTGAGTTTGAATTGTCCTATACTATATTCTGTAGATGTAATAACATTTTTACTCTCATTGCATCTTTTTTGAATTTTTTAAATCATTATTACATTATCAAGCAGGATGTTCAACATGCTTTTATTTTAATGTTGTCTTTTTTCATTTGGCATGTGTAATCTCTTTATTTTAAAGCACATTGAGTTGCATTTCTTGTATGAAAAGTCCTATAAAAATATCAGTTTGGATTTAATGAACTGAACTGACAGAATGATATTCACACCTTTTACAGTGTAGGAATGAGACGTTCATAATATTTTGGGTTTTGGATTTTTTCTTTACTTTTATCAAGACTTAAGACTTTCAGAAAGTGTTGTGATTTTCAGTTTATCATCCTTTCCCTTTAATTTACATGATCCATATATCTTGTGTTGCTTCTGTATCTCAGCTGTTCTTTAAGATGATCTACTCATGAGGTGTTGAACCCTGAGTGGATTATAAATACTTCTGTCTGATCATTGCTGGAGTTTTATTACAACTGTCTGAACTATGAATCTTTGTGGAATTAATTTGACATCTTTTATTTTTTTGAGTCAGTTTCATGTTTCCTTAACTATGTAGATGTAATAAAACCAGCTATACTATCATTGGTTCACCACTCAAAGCCCCTGCTATCCAGGCGCCAAAGACTCTTGTTGGAGGATTTCTCTGAATAAATTCTGGCAAAGTCATGTTGTTGTCCTGTGACTGTTTGAAACTGCTAAAACATCTTACATCATCATACACACCAACACACTACACAGGTAATAAGACTACTGAAACTAAACTGGATCCTTTGTGCATTTGAAATGGAAAACCTTCCCATCATCCATCTGGACAATTGTTAAGAGGAATGACTGAGAAGAGATTTCTGACCATTTCTTTCTTATGTAGCCAAAGTATTAAATATACTTGAGATCATAGAAAAGAAGTGTAATGGGAAATTCTTATTATTCATCTTGTCTGATCAAATGAGTAATTATGTTATAAGATTAGATGTATGTGTGTGTGTGTCATAATCTGCTGACCACGCCATGAAATGCTGATTTAGTGAACATTATTGATTTAAAATCAAATTTGAAGACTTTTAAAGCTGGACGTTAACTAAATATACCTAAAACATCCTCTGGGCTCTATATGTACACATGTGCTATGATTTATTTCTATGACCTATGATTTCTAAGAACATTTATGGATACGTATTCATGATGCACATCACATATGACAATATGACAATATGTGTGTATTTTATATGTGCTCATATTTTACTGAGTCCTGACTCAAAGAAGGAGAAGGGTTAGTAAATATTAGTGGCATTAAGATGGAAAGTAATTTAATTTAATAAAGAAAAATGAAAAACTGAAAGATTAAAAAAGGTGGTAAGGTAACCTATAATGTAAATAGTTTTAGTAGTTAAACAGTTAAAAAGTTGAAAGACCAGCTGAGATCAGATCTCTGAACTGGACGGACCTGCACACACACATACACACACACATATACACGCACACATACACACACATATACACGCATGCACACACACACTGAAGGACAAACTGCTGAGCACTTTGACGGACGGGTGAACGGACCAATGGAAAGGTTGTATTGAGGCAGGAAGTGACATAGGAAGTAAGAGCTGCAGCCAGTGATGCTGATCTAACACACCTGACCCGTGGATACAGTGATTGGTTTTAGTTTGTGAATAAAGTGCTGAATGCCAAAATTGACCTTTTCCTGCTCAAAGTGTGTTTTTTTGTAAAAGAAGAGGGACGGTTCTCATCATCCATACGTCACTTTTTATACATATTCACCTGGAATTGTTTTCACATACATTTGATTTATCCAGCACTAGTTCCCAAAACAAAGCAGGTGCAGCTCTCAGTGTAGCAGTCAGTCTACATCCCAACCCTCACCTCTGCTCACTAGCTGTCAAGGTGCAGCCAGGGGGAGGAGAGAGTCCAGTTTGGGGACCTCAGAATCACCTTTCTGTTTTACATGGTTGATGTTGTTCTGTTGGACTCTACAGGTGAAGACCTCCAACAGGCTGACCTCACAGCTACAGGACTCTGAGGCCATGGTGCTCTGCTGGAACAAGGTGGACTGCCCCCTCAGGGTTGCGGAGGGGGGGGGGGGGGTCACCTTCTCCCAGTTCACACAGTTAACATAACCGGTCATCTTCTTCAATATTTGATGAAATCTGCCAACTTCAAGGTTTTAAGGAAGGCTTCCTGTTCTCAGCTGTGCTATAAAGACCTTTGACTTCTTGTTAAGTTTGCTGTAACGTAGGATTCAGTAGAGCCGCTGCTCCTTCACATGGAAAAGAGCCCCAGAACACACTGGAGGGATTACATATCTCTGCTGGTCTGGGAATCAATCAATCAATCTTTATTTATTAAGCACCAAATCACAACAAAGTCATCTCAAGGCCCTTTCCAGAGCAGGTCTAAACCGAACTCTTCAGGTTTCATTTAAAGAGACCCAACATTCCCACATGAGCAGCACTTGCTGACAGTGGAGAGAAAAAACTCCCTATAACAGGAAGAACCCTCAGAACCAGACTCAGAGTGGGAGAACATCTTTTAACAGGAAGAACCCTCAGAACCAGACTCAGAGTGGGAGAACATCTGCCTGGGTCGGTTGGAGTAGAGAGGAGAGAGAGGAAGAGGAGAAGAGAGAGGAAGGAGAGGAGAGAGAGGCACATTGAAGGTCCGGGACTGGAATCTGTCATCCGGACGTCTCCAGGCCCAGATTACCTGTGAGACCAGAAAGCACAGACATCTCCGGGGAAGAAGTTTAGCTTATTGAATGCATTAATAGAACATGAATGTTAATGGATATAGATGGATGGATAGAGAGAGAGAGAAGGAGGAGGAGAGAGGAGGATGTTTGCAGCTGTTTGCAGCTGTGCGTTGAGGACGAAGCAGAGCTTCAGAGTCGTCTTTAAGGTTATTTTTGTCCCCACGCAGCAGAATTTAATTATGTAGCTGCCGAGCAGAGAGGAGCAAATGAGCTGCTGATGGGACTCATTCATTATCCACACTGAAGGGAACAGAGTGTGTGTGTGTACGTGGCTGTGTGTGTCTCTGTGTGTGTGTGTGTGTCTGTGTGTGTGTGTGTGTCTGTATTATTAATGTACAGAAGCATCTGCTGTCATTACTCCATACACTGCATGAAGTTTCCTCTGAAGAAAAATGATCCTAAAGGTCATAACTCTGGTGACAGACAGCCGCCACCTCGCTGCTGCAGGAGTCACAGAGTTCAGAATGACTCAGGAAGATTTCCCCGAGGCTCCGTTCAGTCCGGCTGAATTAAACTACAAACACACTCAGACCAAAAGCATCAGATTGAGACTTTGAGAGATAATATCAGCTGACCTCTCTGCACCTTTCTGCTTAAAGTGTTAAATATATGATCCAGATACGACTTTAGATGCTGCATATTAAACAGCGAAATGAGCTTATTATAATCTCTATAACGTTATTCTTTGCCTACAAATCAATAATCAGTATAATGTGAGGTTGATGTTGTTCTGTTGGACTCTACATGTGAAGTGGTCGGGATAAGAATCAGCACCTCCAAATCTGAGTCCATGGTGCTCTGCAGGAATAAGGTGGACTTGTTGCCCCCTCAGGGTTGGGGGGGTTGCTGTGTCTTGTTCACAGTGAGGGTAAGATGCAGCGTGGGATTGACAGATGGAATGCCTCTGATCCTGTTTGTGGTCTTCATGGACAGAGTCTCAAGGTGCAGCCAGGGGGAGGAGAGAGTCTATTTATTTATTGCTGTGTCCCAAGTGTCAGATGGACTGATCTAAAGCACGCAGCCACCGGACTCTGGAGCACGAAGCACACGTCTCTGTCTGGCAGTCTGATGGACGAGTCTGGGTTTGATGTCTTTTTTAATCTTGTGGTCCAGAGATACGTGACTGTCATGTTGTAAATTGAGAGTTCAAAATTCAAATGTTTGACGTTGGTTATGTAACTGTGGGTTACGCCCTTAATATTCTGCATATAAACGAGTCCTCCAGTCTGCAGAGAAGTACACAGAGTACAGTGTGTTGTATATTCCTGCACATAGAGGACTGGATCAGCCATGAACAGATCACAGCGAGACTAAAAGCAGGTTTGTGTTTTATTTCTTTTACAGTTTCTTCTGTTTAACTATTTAGTAGCAATTAAACCTTGTGCTTTATTTGACTTGTTTTTATATGTTAAGTCTTTTTATTTCAAACCAGAAATAACATGAGCCATCTTTTAGTCTGTTTAAACCCTGTGGATGAATTTATACTGTAGTGTAACTTAATATGTTTTTATAACTCAAAAATGCAATTTTACAAGAGCGATTTTGTTATGATTTTAACAATGATATAAATAACTTGATCTGTGGTCAATCCACACTTCTGTATTATTTGGTGAGGAGAAAGATGACAAACCTGAGCGAGTTGCAAACCAACTTCCAGTATTAATTGCTGATTTTAAAAATCAAAACTTTAAGTTTTTCTCTCTGGTTCAATTTAAGGGATTCATCTCTATATTCCCATCAGCAGTACTGAGGCTTCCTGACACTGATTTAGTGAGACACAACTAACTCTGATTAACTTCAACAGTGGAAAAAAAAAATCTAATCGACATCTGTGAGTCCAAAGGCTGTTCTTCACAGTCACAATAAAACACAATTACATATATTATTTTTAGGAGCATAACTTATAGACAGATTTAAATACAGATAAGCAGACTCATGTTTTAAAGTCATGTTTCTTTAACAGATGCTGAACCATGGGTGCTAAAGTTTCAGTGAGGAATGAGACTCCTTACACCTGGTACTACTCCAGATCACCCTCAGAGGTGAGAGTTCATAACATCAACTTTGGCTTTCATACAGTTCAGTTTGAATTCATATAATACATTTAGCTTATGTATAATTAACTGTTAATGCCTTTGTCTCTCTGATATGTGCAGTGATTCTACAATCCCACAGCTCTTAATCACAATGATCTTTTTTTGTCTTTTAGGGATTTAGTTATCTACCCAGTGGCTGTCAGGCAGAGTATGATGAGCAGCTAAGTGTCTGGTGCTGGATTTATGTGAGATACCATAGTCATAGCTGGAACTGTCTGGCATATGAATTCAATACTCACAAAGGCAACCCCACGTTCTACTTAAGAGAGAACTGGGACCGCTCATTAGTTGAGTTAAGTTGCAGCAAAGAAAGTGGTGTCCAAAGGTGTTCCAACTATGGTGAGTTATCAGTTTTTCATTTACTTTGTTTCAACTATTTAATCATAAAGAAGATCATACCTCAGAATATCAGTCTCTGTTATTGTTTGTTTTCTGTTCCTTGATTTTCTTTGGCAGACTAATAATCGTCTCCTCTTCTCTAAGGGGGCCCCAAAAGTCTTGAGAATCATCAGTTCTAACAAAATATTTGATATTTTATGGGTCTCAGAAATAGGTGGGGAAAATGGCTAGACAGCGCCCACTAGTAAGAAAAAAAAGAGCTACTCAACACAGAAAAATTTAATTTGGTATGCATATATATGATGAAAAGGTCTTTCGGAGCCATACCCAAAGTCCAACAGAACATTGGTCACTGTCCAATGAATTTTTTTAATATAGTAGTTCTCTAAAATAACTGATTAATGCTGTAAATATACAGATATTTGTCTTTGATCTTATGTACTTTTTATACAGCATTTCTTTTGTTATTGCACACATGGAATACCTATTTTAATGGGAGATTAACTTGAATAGATATTTTTGATGTATTTTAACAAATCTGTTTTCCAAAAACAACACTGCAATATAAATTTTGACAGTAAAAATTTGCTCTGTATTTTTTTACATTTTTCAATCGTTTATTACATGCAGTTTTGTGGTATGGTTAGTCACTGTAATTAGACAGTATCCATCTGGTATCCTTCCTCCTGTTAGACCAAACAGAGCAAAGGTGTTTTTACAGTATAGCCATAAAGTGTAACTTAAATTATAAATATTTGGGCACTGATGATGGTCGAATCATTTACAATGGCATTTAAATTACTTTGGCTCCTGGCATATGCTCCTTAAATTATTTTGACCAGCATTTCTGACTCACTGGCATCTATATTGGTAAATCTTCCAGAATATCAGCTTTTGATTGCAGGGTAATTCCAATGCTGTACTGCTTCATGATATTAATCAGAGGGGGGTAACGAAGAGCAGAGACCAACGACTGCCATCCAGTGCCCTCCAGAACTTGGCTAACAATCACAGAGTAACTGTTATCTGGTATATGATGAACTTTCTAAATAATCTATCTAACTAAATGTTTTTTCTTTTTTTAATGTTCTATATATGACCTCAAGAATTTATTATATTTTTCTTGTCTTAATCTCTGTGGGACTCTCCTTGTTAAATAAAGGTTAGTAATGCATGAGTCTTTCCAACAGGAAAAGAGGAGGATGACCAGCGACAACAAGAACAGGAGAGGAGACGACAGGAGGAGGAGTTGAGACGACAGGAGGAGGAGTGGAGACGACAGGAGGAGGAGAGGATACGACAGGAGGAGGAGTGGAGACGACAGGAGGAGGAGTGGAGACGACAGGAGGAGGAGAGGATACGACAGGAGGAGGAGAGGATACGACAGGAGGAGGAGTGGAGACGACAGGAGGAGGAGAGGATACGACAGGAGGAGGAGAGGAGACGACAGGAGGAGGAGTGGAGACGACAGGAGGAGCGAAGACGACAGGAGGAGGAGAGAAGACGACAGGAGGAGGAGTGGAGACGACAGGAGGAGGAGAGGAGACGACAGGAGGAGGAGAGGAGACGACAGGAGCGCCTGGAACGGGAGCGAAGGATTCAGGAGGAGATTGACAGAGAGAGTGAGACCTCCAGAGAGAAACTGTCTCGGTCGAGGGAGAGACTTCGTGAGAAACTGAGACTCAGAGGTCAGGCACATCATCAAGAGCACACACAAGTTCTCCATCAGCAAATAGAGGATGATGCAGCTGCAATCGAGAGGAATGAGGTATGGCATTTATTGTTTATATGGACAAGTTCAAAAGTCAACGTCTATACCAAGGGTCAGGAACATTTTAACCTAAAGAATTAAAATAGCTGCAGCCAGTTGGACATTGCTAGAAACACAATTGTCCATGTTTCACTCATGGTTAACTAATCATGGGTAAACACTTCTTGGTCACCTCAACATAGTATGTACCTCCACATGCTTAGTAATGGGTGTTAATTGATCTTGCCTGGTTGAAGGTGGAAGATAGATTAAGACGCAGTCTTTTAACATTATTCTGGAATATATGTGTTTTTAAACAACCAACCTGCCTATACTCAAGAATAACGTTTTCAAGGAACAGACATGACCATGAAACAAGACAGGTGAGGAGGTCATGTCACAATCGCTAAATCTAGAACATATGCCGTATGTATAGATAGATGTATAGAGCCATTTTTGAGTGGAATGAGTTGCCATACTTTATTATTCAAGCTACAAGTAAAGGAAGTTTTAAAAAGGATCTAAAAAGGTAATTCTTGGGTGGAGGCTGGCAAAATATTTTATATGCATCATTGTTTTGTTTGTTTTTTTGTTTGTTTGTTGTTTCTATAGTGTAGGTTACTGTGTACAGTCATCTGTGTGAGTGGATACCAAAGATGTTTGGCCATTGCTATTCTTTAATTAGCCTACAGCTGAAGAGAGAGGCGCTTTTTAAAATGATTTGTATATAACAAATAATGAGAATACTTAATTATATACTAATATTGCAAAGTCATGGTTTTCTTTATTGTATTTTCAGTCAACTTTGGGATATTTGAGAGTCATAAAATCTATAGGTTCCTGGCCCTTGGTTTATACAATTGAAGAAACTTGTTTTGCAAATACAGCATTTGAAATCCTATGATTATTGTACATTTTTAATTCAGGTGCATTCACTATTTTTCTTTATTTCCAATGTAGCTTGTAGATGTAGAGCAGAAATTCAGAGAACTTCTGTCAAAATACAAAATCACGGAAAGTGGAAAAATGCAGGTATATGAGCTTGAGGACCGGATTAAAACTCTTCATAATGAACTGATGGCTCAATACTGCAGAGAAAACAAGCTTTCAGTGTGGTCTCAGTTTACATTTGATCAGGCTGTGGGATATGAGGAACTTTCTCTGACTGAGAAACTCACCCTACTTGAGGCAGTTCTGCAGGTGGCTCTTCAGAGCATCACTGAGACCAAAAATGAAAATGTTCTTTCACTTGACTGGGAGAAGAAGTACCAGTTCCTTTTCTGTCTGGTTGAGGAACTTTACGTCTCAAATCCAACTCTGGCTGAGAAAATCTTCTTGAGAAATCTTGATGCAATTTCAGAGCTTTTACCACAGAGTAGGGAGATTCTGGGTCAAATACTCTTCAATAACATCTGGACACCAACAGAGATAATGCTCTTCATTCGTAAAGTTTTGTCAAGAGACCACAATCAAACTGCCCAAGTCCTCCACATGGTACAGACCTACAGGCTCGACTGCCTCCTCACTCTCTCTGTTCTGATGAAGCAAGAGCCACTAAAGTTTCTACAACAGCAAGTAGAAGAAGACAGGGACAAAGATGCTGACACCATTTTGAGAGAACTCGCTGACTCCCAGTGCCCAGAGAATGTTGTGACAGTGATCAATGATGTGCTCAGACACATGGAAACAGAACATCCAAAATATCAGGAGGTGGATCTTACTGACCAGGATATAGAGGATCTCAAGGTGAAGATCAGATCCCTTGATTTGGCAAACCCAGATATCAATACTCTGAAGGAAGTGTTGATTGGAATGTCTGTAGCTGTGCAAGACACCACAACAATCAAAAATAAAGATGAAGAAGAGATTCCAGGTTATTTTCCAAGACTGACTCAGTTGACATCATTACTTTTGCTCCTACTGGAAAATAAAGGCTGTCTCCTTGAGATTGGTACAGGTGAAGGGAAATCTTGTATCTTGGCAATGTTCGCTACAATCCAGGCTATTCGAGGAGTGAAGGTGGACATTGTGACAAGCTCTCCAGTTCTTGCACGACGAGACCAGGAGGAGTGGAAGAAATTACTTGTAATGTTTGGTGTCACATCATCTGTAGTACCACCAGACCTCTCAAAAGCATGCTCCCCTGAGGAACGAGACAAGGAGTTAGAAAATGCATATAAACAACAAGTTGTGTATGGCACTGTTGATACTTTTGCAGCAGATATATTAAAACAAGAGTTTGAGAGGAGAACTACCCGTGGAACAAGAGGATTTGAGCTCGTGATAGTAGATGAGGTGGACTACATGACCTTGGATAATGGAGTTCAAGTGACATTCCTGTCTCATGAAGCCACCGGTTTGAGGCATATAGAACAAATTCTTGCCAACATTTGGACAATGACATCCAGTTGTCAACCAATTGAAATGCAGGATACAGGTGAGATAAAATGGGCAACGAGGATCCAACACTTCCATAAGGCAGCAGCATCTGCTGTTATGGGACAGGAAGCATCTGACAACTTCTCAGCTTTTGACATTTTGCAACCAGGGGTGGATTTGGGCTTCTTTTCAGAAGACGATATTGAAAAGTTGACGCAAGCTGGCAGTGAGACAGAAACAGAAAATACAGCTGATGACTTCCAGGATGCCAGCTGGAGAGCGATTGAACAAGTCATGAAGAAAATAGTAGTTTCACAACAGTATGATCTTCTAACCATATTTCAGGAAGTAATGGAGAACAGTGTGGCTTTTGAGTGTTATTCAGAAGAAAACAAAAAAGCCAAGCGTTACGGGGCTGAGGAAAGATATGCTGACTTAATAGTCAAAATGTTACTCCTTGAAAATGGATTAGCATGTGAAATCATGTCAGAAACACATCTCATTCAAGCGACTGTGAGTGCAGTAAAGTCCTGTATTAAGTACTCAGACAAATGTTCTGATTCTGAAAAACAGGGTGACTTCATTACTATCCCTCATTTCTTGGGGGAATATGTTGAAAATCAGTTACCAGTGTTTGTTGAGAATGCCTTGAGGGCCATTGAGATGACTCAGGGCAGAGAGTACATGATAGATACTTCACCAGCTGCTGACAAAGAAGTTGCCAGTGGTACTGACAAGCATCAGTATGATGCCATCATTCCAGTGGACTTCAAAGCAAGCGGAGTGTTAGAGAAAAACAAGAAGTGGGGTAATGGACTCCAGCAGTTCTTGGAGATGAAGCATCAGCTTGCAGTTTCACCTTTATCCAGTGTGACCAACTACATGTCTAACTTTCATTACTTCAAACTGTACATTAATGGAAACGGCATATTTGGTGTTTCTGGCACATTGGGTGGTGATGCAGACAAAGACTTTCTGGAAAGGCATTACGGAACAAAGAGCCACACTATTCCAGCTCATCGTCATAAAAAAGTGGTTGAGTTGCCAGCCATGCAGGTGATTGGGGGACAGTGGGTCCAGACTGTATGTGAGACTGCCTGGAAAGCAGCAAGTAGAGGACAAGTTGTCCTGGTGATATGTGAAGATGTGAAGACTGCAAATGAGCTACATGTGAAAATGCAAGGTGAAGAGAGATTTAAGCCACACCAGATCACAATGTACACAATCAGTGAGAGACACAACATTGAGAAAGATAAATTCAGTGGAGGGAGGATTATCATTGCCACAAACCTGGGAGGGAGAGGAACAGACATAAAGGTTGAAGAAAAAGTAAATGAATGCGGTGGCCTTTTTGTGCTTCTCACACACTTCCCACGCAATCGAAGAGTGGACAAACAAATCTGTGGTCGTACTGCTCGGAAAGGAAACCCCGGCATGGTCCAGATGGTTCTGAACCAGGATCATCTTGCACCAGCTTACCAAGGTCAGTCTGTTGAGATAATGCGTCAGCTCAGAGAAGAGTACGAAGTAAAGCGTATACAAGACATGGAAAGTGATGAGCTGGTAGAAATAAACTTGAAGGAAGAACTTTTTTCCACATTTTGTGAATCCCTCAAGGACTTTGACCAGAATTACACGGAGGAAGAAAGAAAAGATCCCTCACAATGGAAGCTCAGTTATTTACCTGATGATCTCAGCTGCTATCAGGATAAGCTTGATTATCGGCCAGCCCTGAATGCTCTGAAAGAAGCATGGGCATTGTGGCTGACTCTTCATGAGGAGCATATCAACAGACATGATGACATCCATGGCCTTCAAGCAGACCTCATCAAGACACTGAATGAAACTAAGGGAAATTTCCTGCAGGGTAGAAGTGATAATTTCTATGATCTCATTAAGCAGGCCGTTCTCAGGACGACCTTACACTGCAGAAACAAATCCAAATGTGACTATGGAGCTAAGACCTATTGGCAGAACGTAGTAAATGCTGACCCATTGTACAAAGCTGTGGCACTCTATAATCAGGCATACATCACCATCAACCTGGGTAAGGGTGACTATAAAGCAGAGGCCAGACGACTGTTGGAGCAGGCTAAGAAGTCTGTAGATGTTCATATTTCAGAAACGTCAAACACAATGGTTGCTTCTCAGATGTCTGTTACTGACAGACTCAAACCACACAATGAAACTAGCAACAACTTTCAGAGTCAGATGGAGGCCAGAATGAACATCTTCAAATCGTGGCTAACATATATTGATAATGCTTTGAAGAAACTTGAGGAGCTGGAAAAAGACAAGAGTGATGCAATCACAGAGGACTGTTCAGTCTACATGTTGTTGAAGGAAAAAGACTTCATCATCTCAAATGAGTTATTGGAACTCTATGAGCATGGCCTTGGTATTGTTTTTGAGGTGAAAAAGAAACCCAAGTTTTGTATTGATGCTCTCATTTGCTTCTTCATCGGTGCACTCCAAGTGTTGGCTGGAGTTCTCGTTTGTGCCTTTTCATTTGGCACTGCAACCCAGTTTGGACTTGGCCTGATAAGTGAGGGAGTATCAGATATGATCAATGGAGTAGTGGGCATGGCAACAGGTACATTTGACTGGGTGGAATGGGCAATATCCAAAAGTATCAGCATTGGTATGTCTTTGCTTTCTGCTGGATTCAGTGCCATCAAGAAAGCTGTCACTTCAGTGTACAAGGTAACAGAATCGCTGCTTAATGGTACCAAGTCCTTCAGATCTGTTGCCACGGATATCATCAAGTCAGGAAAACATATGTTTTCATCTGCCATCTCCTCCATTGGTAAAGAAACCTTTGGAAGTGCAATGAAAAAGATGACATCTTCAACGGTTTTAAAGCAGAACTTCAAACATGCTGCCAAGTATGCTGCACAGGAAATAGGGAAGAAAGCTGTGAGCACTGGTTTGAACTACGCAAAGGATGCAGGCCTGAAGGCAACCTTTGAAAATATTTTGAGTTCAGCTTTTAAGGATGTTGTTACTTCAGCAGGGAAGCAGAATTCTGACTTGGTTAAAGCCATCAGTGACTTCATCTGCTCACAAGTCCCAAAAGCAGCCTTGCAGAAAGATAACTTCAAGGTCAGCAAACTGGGTGAGGAAGAAATGAATAAAGCAATTGTTTTATTAACCGAAGAATTAATTCCTGACCTTATGATGGACTGCACAAGAGTGCACCAAGTTATCGGTAAACTCACTGAGGTGTGCAATGGAGCAACTGAACTTATGAACAAAGCAAAACTTTCTGGTGTTGCAGAGAGTGCCACGTTATGTTTGAAAGTTGCAGATTGCAGTACACATTTCATTGAAATATTGAAATCTGTTCCTACAAAAGAGGTCATTGATGAAAGTTTTGTTCCTAAGTTACTGAGAGACATGAAGGAGCTTCAGCAAGACAGAGTGAAATACGACCAAGATGGACGACATAATCTACCAGATGTGCAACGTGTTAAAGACAAAATCCTGTGCACAGTTGCAGACAGTGTTTCCCAATCATTTATCAAGGCTTGCTCGGGACATATGACCTCCTTTTACACTAAGCCATTAAAAAGTGAGTTGAACAAAGCTACTAGTAAAGCTGTTGGAAACATAATGGGCAGACAAAAAACTCAAAGTTTTTTTGATGACCAGAGACACAAACACAACATGAGAGCAGCCAGTCACAAAACTGAGGAGTCACTTACAGAGGAGGAACAGAATGATTTAATGAGTTACATGGAAGACATAAGCAATGTAGATCACCCTGCTACAGGTTTTGACATTATTGTGCTCACAAAAAGTGGCTTACTCAAAGGTAAAGGGATTCGCCTCAATGTCAGAGATGAGCATGGAAACAAACTCTCAGAGGAACATTACAAAGGAACAGATGAGTCTGCTGGAAACATCACACTACAGCTGACAAAACGAGCAGAAGAACTGCAGCAACCAGAGTAAGTTCAATGAGAAAATCTCATTGATCATTAATTCAGTTATATGCAATTCTTTATAAACATTGTTCTATAGTATTGTGATATTTGTGGATTAAAAAGGTTTACATTCAGATATTTCACTTGTTCTTCTCAGGTCTCAGCCACATGCTTACACCGGACATTTTGACATTATTCAAGATGATGGCACAGTGGTCCAAGTGGACTCAGAGAACCAGAACAATCTCTATCATGCAGTTGTACAAGCAACTGGAAGTGATCCAAAAGATCCTAAAGGAGCTGCTGTGGAACTTCATGAGAGAGTGAAAATTGAAGTAAGTGTCCATGTTGGAGGTTGACAACATTTTATGTAATGTGAGTATGAGAACATTGAGTGTATAAGGGGGCATGGACAGAGGAGTTTACAGAAGGTGTAAGTAGAAATGTCTATGCTTTGATCAAAATTAATTGACAGAGGAGGGCTCCTGGAAAGATACTTTACTTAAGGTGTCAATATAAACTTAAATGTGCTCCTGTGACGCTCCGTGAGAAAGTGAAAAGTGAAGTGAGTATCCATGTTGGAGGTCACACCGTTTCGTCTTGGTGTCATCTATATATATTATATCCTATCATTATACAGTATTATCAGCATCTGTTTCAGGTGCTTCTAATTGGATGTTGAGCTAAATAAAAAGTCCTGACATCTCTGATGGAGAGCAGGATTTACATTACATGCTGTTTCACTATATAATGTACACTGTGTACTGTGTAAGAGCACAGAATATTCCATCTTGTTGTCAAGTTAATGAAGTTACAGCTGCTGTGCCACTTGCCATGTGTGTAAATGCACACATAACTCTCAATTTAAAGATGGACTTTGTTTCTGTTGCTGTGTGATGCTGCAGGTATTTAAAGAATCTGACACAAAACATTATTTTAAGATCCAGGCATTAATCTAACAATGTTCAGACCTGCCTGAGTCACATAAATAACTGTAGTCTGATTGTACAGATGTGTGCATGTGAACAAATCAACATATTGAGACACCTTTTTGATCAGGTTCAGGAAAACCTTCCTGCATATGCACCGGCTCTTAAGCTTCAGAGAGGCTATGACGAGACCCATAAAAACCCTGGAAATTACGCCATCACTGGAGGAGCAAAGCCAGATCATCCTGAACTTCTCACCAAAGACGAATATTTGAAGAGTATCAGCTCAATCAAAACTGATGAACTGATTATCAGAGGTTATAAACTTGGATATGTTGAAAAATACAAACGGTAAGTCACTTTAATAATTTCAAAGTAGAGACACAAGAATACTTTAAAATCTTTGTTTATCTGAATTCACATAATCAAGTATAACTGATATTCAATTATGTGATGCCCATAAAGTTAAGATTCAGTAAGGGGATAAAGTATGGACTACGGATTTAACAGAAATATATTTGTATTTTCCAGTTTGCTACATGCTCGAACAGTGAATGCCGACCACATTCCTCCCAAGGACTCCATTCATAAAGCTTGGTACAGGATAAAAGACAAACCTGAGCTACAGGAGCAGCTCAAAAATACAAATCCAAAACTTTATGAAATGATAGAAAGCATTAAGGATGATAATAACGGGCGTAATCTTGTTGCCATGGAGGTGTTGGCTGTAGATCACAGATGTGCTCTCACCACTGCCTCAAGCCACTATGCCAAGAATAGCCGGTAAGCTTTAGATTTGACTCTGAAAGTTATTCAACCAGATTAATCTGATGATCTGGAACTTGACCTGTAGGTGGTGTTTTTGTGTTCCTCTTATCTCATAGGCAGCTGATAGCAGAAAGCCTCGTCAGTGGAGATGTGGAGAGAGCACTGAAACAGTCTATGATTCTGGCTCATCCTGTAACCTCACAGCAACTGCTGGCTGAGTTAGGTAAGACCTAGCTGATACGGTTTCTGACAAATTAAGGCTCATCAGTTTCCTAAACGCTGGCTTTCATGTTACGGTTTTTGGAACTTGATAACCATACTATCATTATGTTACTCTGTTATAAGTTACACCAGCCACTCAGACTCTGAAATCCTACTGAAGTAAAGTGGCATTAAACTAATAAAACAGTATTTTGGAGTCTACACTTAATAATAGAGTTCACTTGGGATGAACAACCATAACCATGCAGTGTTTAAACATTTCTTACTGTTTATTTCACACATTATTCTACTTCCAGGTGAAAACAGAAGACCATCTCATAACCTCATGTCACAGGAAGGTACCAGGGGCTACTACAAGGCCGGTTACACCAATCTTGTGGCAGCGTACAGCCGGCAGGGACTCATCGATCAAAATCAGAAGGAACGGATGATGGAGTGGGTGAAAGACAAAAAACATGAAGATATAAACACTCCTGAGTACCTGAGTATCAAGGATTCATTGGAGGAAATGATATAATAAGAGAAAAAGAGAGAGAGAGAGGAGACACCAGTTCAATGATTATCATGATTTATATTCCGGTTTAGGTTATATTTTAGTACTTTGACAGCTTCTTGTGCCTTAACATATACTGTATCACTGTTAGTGACAGGAAGAAGACGGAGGCCACTCATAATGTAGGCCAATAGAAGTGGTGGTAGTATAATGATATTTTTGATTGAATTTTATGAATCCCAACACCTATGTCTACATTTTGACAAAAAATTATTTGTCTCCTTTTTACCGTTTGGCCGTGAGCTCGAGTTAAAAATAAAAATTAAGGTTATTTTTTGTGGGTTCTCGCACTCAAGCTAACTGCCGCTTCCAACTTTGAAGAAAAAGTGATTTCCACTCCTTGTTTGACTGCTCATAGTTTGAAAAGTTTAGATGTTATGTAAAAATAGTTTGGTGTTTTGGACAGAGCACAAGAGAGCTAGGTGACTCAGAAAAAAGGTGAAAAAGGCAAAATTTAGTTTTTCAAAAAATTCCCATTCATTTGTAATGGAGCATTCTCAAACGGGTTTTTTGGGAATAACTCTGGGAAAAATTGGAATTTCAACACCAAATGTCATAGCACCCCTCCCCCGATCGAGCCGCACACCTAACCCTTAACCCGAACCCTAACCCTCTACTATCATTGGTTCACCACTCAAAGCCCCTGCTATCTAGGCACCAAAGACTCTTGTTGGAAGATTTCTCTGAATAAATTCTGGCAAAGTCATGTTGTTGTCCTGTGACTGTTTGAAACTCCCAAAATATCTTACATAGGGTTGCAAAGGGGTGGAAAATTTCCGGTAAATTTCCAGAAAGTTTCCGGTAAATTTCCATGGGAAGTTAAGCCGGGGAATTTTGGAAATATTCCAAATTGGAAACTTTCCATTAGAATTAAGGGAATTATGGGAATTAAATGGGAATTTATGGCAACTGAGGGTAATTTAGTGGAAAGGTATGATCATTTGATTGATTAATTGGATAGAAAAGTCCATCCCTTCATTAAAAAACAGAACATTATTTTAAGTTGATGATGAAAAAAGGTGCACAATGTCGCTTGATGTCCCTGAGCTGTTGAAGTTACATTAATTTTTAATTTAATATTAAAAAAGCAACTAAATGTTATTATTCTTAATGGTTTCACACACAACTAAATACAACAATGTGTCTGTGAAGCTACACATCTCTGAGGGGGGGGGGGGGGGTGTCCAATGTATCCTGGTGGAGATACAACTCATAAAATCCAAAATATACAAGATGTTTTTAAAACTATTAGTTATTGTTATTTACTTAGGTGCAAATGATATAACTAGTAACATCAAAGTTCCACTCCTGTCTGCTGAAGTGATATTTCCTGTATAGATTGTGGTTTATTTGGTTTTGACCAGTTTTATTTTTTCCACCATGAGGCTAAATATAGCACTTAGCAACATATCCCTAAATATATATTACCATATAATGTCATCAAAACCACAGGCTCAAAAGTCTGGCTTCAAGTTGTGTGTTCTGGGCTCAAAAGTGTGGTCTAGGATTGTAGAAATCATCTGTGCATGTGATGGAGGAATGCACAGTGCATATAGGGGGCGTGGCCTCAGTATGCACAGTACATATAGGGGGCGTGGCCTCAGTATGCACAGTGCATGTAGGGGCGTGGCCTCAGTATGCACAGTGCATGTAGGGGGCGTGGTCTCAGAATGCACAGTGCATGTAGGGGCGTGGTCTCAGATAGCATAGATATTCAACTGTACTGCATGATATCTGGTTGTTTTAGTCAGGATTATGCAAAAATATTATTTTACACAATTATATTTAAGTTCCCTAATAAGAACATACCTTCAGTTTAGTAAATTCCCGGTTTATTCCCGTTAATTCCCGTTAATTCCCATGGAAAGTTTCCAAGTTTGAAAATTGCAACCCTAATCTTACATCATCATACACACCAACACACTACACAGGTAATAAGACTACTGAAACTAAACTGGATCCTTTGTGTATTTGAAATGGAAAACCTTCCCCTCATCCATCTGGATACATGGCTGATGAGTTTTGAGAGGAATTATTATCAAGCAAAATAACACTGAACAGACATTTCTACAAGTTGTGGATCAGAAAGAAAACTTTTAAAGTAGAAAGTTAACTATATGTTTGTTCGTCAGCAGTTGTTTTGGCCTTTCTTGAAATCAGTCTTAGAGAATAATTATTAATAACAAGGTGATGAACACATTTTTTCACCTTAGAAACATAACTAAAGTGCAACCATTCATAAATCAAACAGATGCAGAAAGACTTTTCTTTTTAGCCTTTAACTACATTTTATTTCAGTCATGTTCACTTTGATGCAGTGCTGCATTGTTTCATGCCTCAGCCAGCAGCTTCTTATAGGTTCTCCTTTTAACTTTTTTTTTTTAAATTTCCTGCTCTGTAGCACTTTGAGACTGCTGAAATGTAAAGTGCAATACAAATAAAATGTATTATTATAATTATTAAGAAGCTGCTCAGACTAAACCTGACAGTTAGTCTGGTCTGAATGGTCTGGACCAGGTCAGTTTGCGGCATACGTTGCCATGGTAACTGAGTTTAAACTGTGCTGAGTTTGCTTTAATGAACCGAATCTGCTGGAAAATGAGCCAGACTAACGAAATAAACCTGGTTTATTTGGTCATCCTGCTTTATGGAACAGGCCCTGGTGTTTTAGGTTAGCCCAAAACTAAACATTACCTAGATGTTAATTTACTAACACGAGAGGAAAGCAGAGAGAAATGTTTCCGTGATGTTTGCCTGAACTGTGTATTCCACACAAATACAAATGTACAAGTTACCTGAACAAATATTTAAAATTGGCCAAAATATTACCTAACAAACTACATCAGACTCAGATCAACACTATAAAAAGACAAATCTGACTTACCGTTCAGTGTCCAACATGGAGAATCTGTTCATGCAGAAGATGAAACCAGGCAACAGCAGGTGAAGTCCGAGTCAGGAAACACACACACACACACACACAAAATGGCGTCCTCTGGTCCGGTTCACCAACGTTAGCTCAGCACACAGAGTCTCCCTTCTCAACAGAGACTAAGTGAGAAATGTGCGGTCCTGTCCACAGCTGAACTTTTCTAGTGTTGACTGAAACTAGCAGCAGACTATCTACCGCTCCACAGCTCTGTGTTTCCTGTCTTTGCTTCTCTCCCGTTCTGTCTAAACACCGCCATCTGGTGGCCACTTCCTTACCTGCAGCCAATTCACACAGGCAGCACTGGCTGGCTAGAGGCATAAAGGTGCAATCTGTGTTTTTTCTTTATAATAATGATAATATTACTGTTATTATTATATTATGTATTATTATTATTATTATTATTATTATTATTATTATCATCATTATTATTATTATTACACTGCTTATCTTCAATATTGCTTAAAACTTTTAAACTGTTTAACTACTAAAACTATTTACATTATAAGTTACCATACCACCTTTTTTAATCTTTCAGTTTTTCATTTTTATTTCTTTATTAAATTAAATTATTTTCCATCTTAAAGCCACTAATATTTACTAACCCTTCTCCTTCTTTGAGTCGGGACTCAGTAAAATATGAGCACATATAAAATACACACACTTTTGTCATATTGTCATATGTGATGTGCATCATGAATACATATCCATAAATGTTCTTAGAAATCATAGGTCATAGAATTAAATCATAGCACATGTGTACATATAGAGCCCAGAGGATGTTTTAGGTATATTTAGTTAACGTCCAGCTTTAAAAGTCTTCAAGTTTCCTTCTTTTCTATGATTTCAAGTATGTTTAATACTTTGGCTACATAAGAAAAAAAATGGTCAGAAATCTCTTCTCAGTCATTCCTCTTAACAATTATCCAGATGGATGATGGGAAGGTTTTCCATTTCAAATACACAAAGGATCCAGTTTAGTTTGAGTAGTCTTATTACCTGTGTAGTGTGTTGGTGTGTATGATGATGTAAGATGTTTTAGGAGTTTCAAACAGTCAACATGACTTTGCCAGAATTTATTCAGAGAAATCCTCCAACAAGAGTCTTTGGCACCTGGATAGCAGGGGCTTTGAGTGGTGAACCAATGATAGTAGAGCTGGTTTTATTACAGCTACATAGTTAAGGAAACATGAAACTGACTCAAAAAAATAAAAGATGTCAAATTAATTCCACAAAGATTCATAGTTCAGACAGTTGCAATAAAAATCCAGCAATGATCAGATAGAAGTATTTATAATCCACTCAGGGTTCAACACCTCATGAGTAGATCATCTTACAGAACAGAAACAGAAGCAACACAAGATATATGGATCATGTAAATTAAAGGGACAGGATGATAAACTGAAAATCACAACACTTTCTGAAAGTCTTAATCAAGTCTTGATAAAAGTAAAGAAAAAATCCAAAACCCAAAATATTATGAACCTCTCATTCCTACACTGTAAAAGGTGTGACTATCATTCTGTCAGTTCAGTTCATTAAATCCAAACTGATATTTTTATAGCACTTTTCATACAAGAAATGCAACTCAATGTGCTTTACAATAAAGAGATTACACATGCCAAATGAAAAAAGACAACATTAAAATAAAAGCATGTTGAACATCCTGCTTGATAATGTAATAATGATTTAAAAAATTCAAAAAAGATGTAATGAGAGTAAAAATGTTATTACATCTACAGAATATAGTATAGGACAATTCAAACTCAAACTGTCAAAAAAATAAAAGATGTCAAATTAATTAATTAAGATTCATAGTGTGGACAGTTTTAAAGAAATCCCAACAAGTATTGATGAGGCAGGAATATTTATAATCCACTCAGGGTTCAACTCCTCATGAGTAGATCAATCACATCACTCATCAGCACAGCGTCTTAAAGAACAGCTGAGATAGACAAGTGCTTTACAACAGCAATAGAAAAGGCAGAACCCAATAAAAACAAAAATACATTAAACAAAAAGAAATATGATTAAACATACACAGCAAAGAATTAACTAAGTAAAAGAGAGTTTTAAAAAATGGATTTCTTAATATATGGGTTATGTTAATTAAAAAAGGACAGATTGATAAACAGAAGCCTACAGTAACATGAATTATGTAAAACACAACAATTACTGGCAGTGATAATCAAGTCAATCAGAGTGTACTTGAACAGACGTGTCCTTGGAAAAAGTCAAAATATATATGTGTGTGTGTGTGTGTGTGTGTGTGTGTGTGTGTGTGTGTGTGTGTGTGTGTGTGTGTGTGTGTGTGTGTGTGTGTGTGTGTGTGTGTGTGTGTAAGATTGTTTTACATAACCACAATGAAAACAGAATTGTGTCCATTTCAACAGACAACACCCGTGATGCAGCAGTGTCAGTGATGAATTAAGGACATCTCTGCCTTTGATTGATGATGTACAGTGATGGAGACTTTTGACTCACTCTGAAGTATTCCAAGACACTTTACTGCTTATTAAACATGTCTACAAATTAAATTCTGCTGCATATAATACAAAAACTGAAGTTGACCTCAGAGATAACAAAAAGGGAAAATTAAAGATTGTCCAAATCAGTTGCCATGTACCACTTCTCTTTTTTGCTATTTCCCTCTTTTGTTTAATGAATCCTTGATACTCAGGTACTCAGGAGTGTTTTTATCTTCATGTTTGTCTTGTTTCACCCACTTCATCAACCGTTCCTTCTGATTCTGATCGATGAGTCCCTGCCGCTTGGACACTCTCACAAGATTGGTGAAACCGGCCTTGTAGTAGCCCCTGGTACCTTCCTGTGACATGAGGTTATGAGGTGGTCTTCTGTTTTCACCTGGAAGTAGAATAATGTGTGAAATAAACAGTAAGAAATGTTTAACACTGCATGGTTATGGTTGTTCATCCCAAGTGAACTCTATTATTAAGTGTAGACTCCAAAATACTGTTTTATTAGTTTAATGCCACTTTACTTCAGTAGGCTTTCAGAGTCTGAGTGGCTGGTGTAACTTATAACAGAGTAACATAATGATAGGATGGTTATCAAGTTCCAAAACCGTAACTTGAAAGGCAACGATTAGGAAAATGATGAGCCTCCTAATTTGATGAAAGATTATATTTTGTCCTCACTTCTCTTCACTGAAGCATTAGTGAGTTAATTAGTCAGAAACCATGTCAGCTAGGTCTTACCTAAATCAGCCAGCAGTTGCTGTGAGGTTACAGGATGAGCCAGAATCATAGACTGTTTCAGCATTCTCTCCACATCTCCACTGACGATGCTTTCTGCTATCAGCTCCCTGTGAGATAAGAAGAACACAAAAACACCACCTACAGGTCAAGTTCCAGATCATCAGATTAATCTGGTTGAATAACTTTCAGAGTCAAATCTAATGCTTACCGGCTCTTCTTGGCATAGTGGCTTGAGGCAGTGGTGAGAGCACATCTGTGATCTTTGGCCAACACCTCCATGGCAATAAGATTACGCCCATTATTATCATCCTTAATGCTTTCTATCATTTCATAAAGTTTTGGATTTGTATTTCTGAGCTGCTCCCGTTGCTCAGGTTTGCCTCTTGTTCTCTCCCAAGCTTTACGAATGGAGTCCTTGGGAGGAATGTGGTCTGCATTCACTGTTCGACTGTTGTTGTTGTTGTTATCAGATCTTCGAGCATCTAGCAAACTGGAAAATGAAAATATGTTACTGTAAAATCCATGTTCCATATATATTGTATGCCCTTACTGAATCTCAACTTTATTTTTTTATTTCTATTTTTACATCAGGGACCATCTACAGAAAAAAATATCTAAAGAGAAAATATGATCTGTACCAGATTTAACTAACAGTTAATCTGCAGTCCCTGGGCAGGTAAATTAAACAATGAAACAGAGTAAAACCTAACACCATGCACAACACACAAACACCCACACACACCTCATAGAAATAAACATATCAAATAATTTACATATAAACAATACATACACATATAACACATTTATTAGAAAAAGCAGATCATTAGTCAATGTGATATTAATGGTGACAAGACTGCTTACTTAAAAATCAATATTTTAACTTTTAACTTAAACTAAACTAAATGTGAAAATCTTTGCAGGGTTTCAGATTTGTGAGGAGCTTATTCCATTCTTTAATGGCTTTGATGGAAAAGGCGTACATCAAGTAATTGAATATCAGTTCTATTTGGACAAACTAAACATTATTTGTACTTGATTATGTGACCTATTCAGAAAACAACGATTTGAAAGTATTCTGGTGTCTTTCTTGTGAAATTATTAACTTACTGTTTGTATTCTTCAACATATCCAAGCTTATAGCTTCTGATATTATCACAATCATCAGTTTTGATTGAGCTGATACTCTTCAAATATTCTTCTTTGGTGAGAAGGTTGGGATCATCTCTTGGCCTCGCTCCTCCAGTGATGGCGTATTTTCCAGGGTTTTCGTGGGAGTCATCATAGCCTCTCTGAAGCTGAAGAATCGGTGCGTATGCAGCAAGGTTTTCCTGAACCTGATTTAAAAAGTATGTCAATATATTGATTTATTCACATGCACACAATGCAATACAGGGTTCAGTATCTTGCCCAAGGACATTTCGACATGTTGACTGGAGGAGCTGGGAATCGATTAGTGGACGACCCGCCCCGAGGTAAGATGCTCAGTTCCCAAATCTTAACAAAAACAGGAGCGACATGGAAATATGAAGTCAGTGTGTACTTTATAACCAGACTATAGTGTAGTGACAATGCTAACGCTTGGAAATTGAGGGACTTCATTAGCCCCTGGGAATCTCTACTCTGTAGGAATGTTGGGTATTGATCAGATAACAGAACTAAGACAAAATATTATCATAGAACTAAATGAGTTTATTTAATTGACTACAGCTAACAAGTTTTCAAATTGTCAAGTGTAACAGTTCTGGATCAGCTTGTAAGTAGATATTGTGCTCCTGCTAGCCTCAGATTGATCTTTAGGACTCGCAGCAGTGTATGGCTACACAAGAGACAAAATAAGCTGCTTTAGACTGCAACTGGAAGAAGTGGCTTTTTAATAATGTTCCTACAAAAAAGGTTTTTAAGTTATTTTGATCAAAGCATAGACATTTCTACTTACACCTTCTGTAAACTCCTCTGTCCATGCCGCCTTATACACTCAGCACTCTCCCCTCTATGTCCTCATGCTCACATTACATCAAATGTTATCAACCTCCAACATTTATACTCACTTCATTTTTCACTCTCTCACGAAGTTCCACAGCAGCTCCTTTAAGATCACTTGGGTCACTTCCAGTTGCTTGTACAACTGCATGATAGAAACAATTCTGGTTCTTTGACTTCACTTTGACCACTTTACCATCATCTTGAATAATGTCAAAATGGCCGCTGTAAGCTTGAGACTGTGGGTTGATCTTTCCTTTGATCCATGAGGAGAAACTGCTTTTCCTGAGAAGAACAAATGAAATATCTGAATGTAAACATTTGAATCCACAAATATCATAATACTATAGAATAATGTTTTTGCACTATATAATCTGAGAACTGCATTTAACATAAATTAAAAAATAAATAAATGGAAATGATCAATGAGATTTCTCAGTGAACTTACTCTGGTTGCTGCAGTTCTTCTGCTCGTTTTGTCAGCTGTAGTGTGATGTTTCCAGCAGACTCATCTGTTCCTTTGTAATGTTCCTCTGAGAGTTTGTTTCCATGCTTATCAGTGACGATGAGGCGAATCCCTTTACCTTTGAGTAAGTCACTTTTTGTGAGCACAATAATGTCAAAACCTGTAGCAGGGTGATCTACATTGCTTATGTCGTCCATGTAACTCATTAACTTCTTCTGTTCCTCCTCTGTAAGCAACTTCTCAGTTTTGTGACTGGCTGCTCTCATGTTGTGTTTGTGTCTCTGGTCATCAAAAAAACTTTGAGTTTTTTGTCTGCCCATTATGTTGCCAACAGCTTCACCAACAGAGTTGTTCAACTTGTTCTTGAATGTCATTGTCAAACAAGAGGTCATATGTGCCGAGCAAGCCTTGATAAATGATTGGGAAACACTGTCTGCAACGGTGCACAGGATTTTGTCTTTAACACGTTGCACATCTGGTAGATTGTGTCGTTCATCTTGGTCGTATTTCACTGCGTCTTTCTGAAGCTCCGTCATGTCTCTCAGTAACTTTGGAACAAAACTTTCATCAATTACCTTTTTTGTAGGAACAGATTTCAACATTTCAATGAAATGTGTACTGCAATCTGCAACTTTCAAACATAACGTGGCACTCTCTGCAACACCAGAAAGTTTTGCTTTGTCCATAACTGCTGTTGCTCCATCGCACACCACAGTGAGTTTACCGATAACTTGATGCACTCTTGTGCAGTCCGTCATGTGGTAAGGAATAACCTGTTCAGTTATTAAACCAATTGTTTTATTCATTTCTTCCTCATTCGATTTGGTAACCTTGTAGTTATCTTGCTGCAAGGCTGCTTTTGGGACTTGTGAGCAGATTAAGTCATTGATGGCTTTCACCAAGTCACAGTTCTGCTTCACTGCTGAAGTAACAACATCCATAAAAGCTGAACTCAATATCTTTTCAAAGGTTGCCTTCAGGCCTGCATCAACTGCGTAGTTCAAACCAGTGACCACAGCTTTCTTCCCTATTTCCTGTGCAGCATACTTGGCAGCATGTTTGAAGTTCTGCTTTAAAACCGTTGAAGATGTCATCTTTTTCATTACACTTCCAATGGTTTCTTTACCAATGGAGGAGATGGCAGACTGAGCGGTTCCTTTTAAAGATGAAAACATATGTTTTCCTGACTTGATGATATCCGTGGCAACAGATCTGAAGGACTTGGTACCATTAAGCAGCGATTTTGATACCTCATTCACTGATTTAACAGCTTTCTTGATGGCGCTGAATCCAGCAGTAAGCAAAGATATACCAATGCTGATACTCTTGGATATTGCCCATTCCACCCAGCTAAACGTACCTGTTACCATGCCCACTACTCCATTGATCATGTCTGATACTCCCTCACTTATCAGGCCAAGTCCAAACTGGGTTGCAGTGCCACATGATAAGGCACAAACAAAAACTCCAGCCAACACCTGGATAACACCGAGGAAGAAGCAAATGAGAGCATCAATAGAAAACTTGGGTTTCTTTTTCACCTCAAAAACAATACCAAGGCCATGCTCATAGAGTTCCAATAACTCATTTGAGATGATGAAGTCTTTTTCCTCCAACAACATGTAGACTGAACAGTCCTCTGTGATTGCATCACTGTTGTCTTTTTCCAGCTCCTCAAGTTTCTTCAAAGCATTATCAATGTATGTTAGCCACGATTTGAAGATGTTCATTCTGGCCTCCATCTGACTCTGAAAGTTGTTGCTAGTTTCATTGTGTGGTTTGAGTCTGTCAGTAACAGACATCTGACAAGCAACCATTGTGTTTGACGTTTCTGAAATATGAACATCTACAGACTTCTTAGCCTGCTCCAACAGTCGTCTGGCATCTGCTTTATAGTCACCCTCAGCCAGGTTGATGGTGATGTATGCCTGGTTATAGAGTGCCACAGCTTTGTACAATGGGTCAGCGTTTACTACGTTCTGCCAATAGGTCTTAGCTCCATAGTCACATTTGGATTTGTTTCTGCAGTGTAAGGTCGTCCTGAGAACGGCCTGCTTAATGTGATCATAGAAATTATCACTTCTACCCTGCAGGAAATTTCCCTTAGTTTCATTCAGTGTCTTGATGAGGTCTGCCTGAAGGCCATGGATGTCATCATGTCTGTTGATATGCTCCTCATGAAGAGTCAGCCACAATGCCCATGCTTCTTTCAGAGCATTCAGGGCTGGCTGATAATCAAGCTTAGCCCGGTAGTTTCTGAGATGATCAGGTATATTACTGAGCTTCCATTGTGAGGGATCTTTTCTTTCTTCCTCCGTGTAATTTTGGTCGAAGTCCTTGAGGGATTCACAAAATGTGGAAAAAAGTTCTTCCTTCAAGTTTATTTCTAACAGCTCATCACTTTCCATGTCTTGTATACGCTTTACTTCGTACTCTTCTCTGAGCTGACGCATTATCTCAACGGACTGACCTTGGTAAGCTGGTGCAAGATGATCCTGGTTCAGAACCATCTGGACCATGCCAGGGTTTCCTTTCCGAGCAGTACGACCAAAGATTTGTTTCTCCACTCTTCGATTGCGTGGGAAGTGTGTGAGAAGCACAAAAAGGCCACCGCATTCATTTACTTTTTCTTCAACCTTTATGTCTGTTCCTCTCCCTCCCAGGTTTGTGGCAATGATAATCCTCCCTCCACTGAATTTATCTTTCTCAATGTTGTGTCTCTCACTGATTGTGTACATTGTGATCTGGTGTGGCTTAAATCTCTCTTCGTCTTTCATTTTCACATTTGCTGTCTTCACATCTTCACATATCACCAGGACAACTTGTCCTCTACTTGCTGCTTTCCAGGCAGTCTCACATACAGTCTGGACCCACTGTCCCCCAATCACCTGCATGGCTGGCAACTCAACCACTTTTTTATGACGATGAGCTGGAATAGTGTGGCTCTTTGTTCCGTAATGCCTTTCCAGAAAGTCTTTGTCTGCATCACCACCCAATGTGCCAGAAACACCAAATATGCCATTTCCATTAATGTAGTGTTTAAAGTAATGGAAGTTAGAAATGTAGTTGGTCACACTGGATAAAGGTGAAACTGCAAGCTGATGCTTCATCTCCAAGAACTGCTGGAGTCCATTACCCCACTTCTTGTTTTTCTCCAACACTCCGCTTGCTTTGAAGTCCACTGGAATGATGGCATCATACTGATGCTTGTCCGTATCACTGGCAACTTCTTTGTCAGCAGCTGGTGAAGTATCTATCATGTACTCTCTGCCCTGAGTCATCTCAATGGCCCTCAAGGCATTCTCAACAAACACTGGTAACTGATTTTCAACATATTCCCTCAAGAAATGAGGGATAGTGATGAAGTCACCCTGTTTTTCAGAATCAAAACTTTCGTTTGAGTACTTAATACAGGACTTTACTGCACTCACAGTCGCTTCAATGAGATGTGTTTCTGACATGATTTCACATGCTAATCCATTTTCAAGGAGTAACATTTTGACTATTAAGTCAGCATGTCTTTCCTCAGCTCTGTAACGCTTGGCTTTTTTGTTCTCTTCTGAATAACACTCAAAAGCCACACTGTTCTCCATTACTTCCTGAAAAATGTTAAGAAGATCATACTGTTGTGAAACTCCTATTTTCTTCATTAGTTGTTCAGTTGCTCTCCAGCTGGCATCCTGGAAGTCATCAGCTGTATTTTCTGTTTCTGTCTCACTCCCAGCTTGCGTCAACTTTTCAATATCCTCTGATGAAAAGAATCCCAAATCCACACCTGGTTGCAAAATGTCAAAAGCTGAGAAGTTGTCAGATGCTTCCAGTCCCATAACAGCAGATGCTGCTGCCTTATGGAAGTGTTGGATCCTCGTTGCCCATTTTATCTCACCTGTATCCTGCATTTCAATTGGTTGACAACTGGATATCATTGTCCAAATGTTGGCAAGAATTTGGTCCATATGCCTCAAACCGGTGGCTTCATGAGACAGGAATGTCACTTGAACTCCATTATCCAAGGTCATAAAGTCCACTTCATCTACTATCACGAGCTCAAATCCTCTTGTTCCACGGGTAGTTTTCCTTTCAAACTCTTGTTTTAATGTATCTGCTGCAAAAGTACCAACAGTGCCATACACTATTTGTTGTTTATATGCATTTTCTAACTCCTTGTCTCGTTTGTCAGGGGAGCATGCTTTTGAGAAGGCTGGTGGTACTACAGATGATGTGACACCAAACATTACAAGTAATTTCTCCCATTCCTCCTGGTCTCGTCGTGCAAGAACTGGAGAGCTTGTCACAATGTCCACCTTCACACCTCGAATAGCCTGGATTGTAGCGAACATTGCCAAGATACAAGATTTCCCTTCACCTGTACCAATCTCAAGGAGACAGCCTTTATTTGCTGTTAACTGTGACAGTAGGAGCAAAAGTAATGATGTCAACTGAGTCAGTCTTGGAAAAAAACCTGGAATCTCTTCTCCATCTTTATTTTTGATTGTTGTGCTGTCTTGCACAGCTACAGACATTCCAATAAACACTTCCTTCAGAGTATTGATATCTGGGTTTGCCAAATCAAGGGATCTTATCTTCACCTTGAGATCCTCTATATCCTGGTCAGTAAGATCCACCTCCTGATATTTTGGAATTTCTATTTCCATGTGTCTGAGCACATCATCGATCACTGTCAGAACATTCTCTGGGCACTGGGAGTCAGCGAGTTCTCTCAAAATGGTTTCAGCATCTTTGTTTCTGTCTTCTTCTACTTGCTGTTTTAGAAACTTTAGTGGCTCTTGCTTCTTCAGAGCAGAGAGAGTGAGGAGGCAGCCGAGCCTGTAGGTCTGTACCATGTGGAGGACTTGGGCAGTTTGATTGCAGTCTATTGACGAAGCTTTGCGAATGAAGAGCATCATCTCTGTTGGGGTCCAGATGTTATTGAAGAGTATTTGACCCAGAATCTCCCTACTCTGTGGTAAAAGCTCTGAAACTGTATCAAGAATTCTCAAGAAGATTTTCTCAGCCAGAGTTGGATTTTCAACGTAAAGTTCCTCAACCAGACAGAAAAGGAACTGGTACTTCTTCTCCCAGTCAAGTGAAAGAACATTTTCATTTTTGGTCTCAGTGATGCTCTGAAGAGCCACCTGCAGAACTGCCTCAAGTATGGTGAGTTTCTCAGTCAGAGAAAGTTCCTCATATCCCACAGCCTGATCAAATGTAAACTGAGACCACACTGAAAGCTTGTTTTCTCTGCAATATTGGACCGTCAGTTCATTATGAAGAGTTTTAATCCGGTCCTCAAGATCACAGTCCTGCAAGTCTTCACTTTCTGTGATCTTGTATATTGACAGAAGTTCTTTGAATTTCTGCTCTACATCTGCAAGCTACATGGAAATGAACAAAAAAGAAATAAGAGTAAATGGACCTCAAATATGTACAGTAATATTTCATATTGTAAGGTTTTCAAATGGTATATATTAAAAAAAAAACTTTTCAATATGTAGATCAAGGATCAGGAACCTATGATTTGTTTCGTTACTGGATTTTACATGACTTTGGAATATTTCAAAGTTGACTGAAAATACACCTTGTCAAAACAAAAGTTAAAATTGTTAATGTCATTTATTATTTTATACTAGTTATACAAAAATCAGAAAAGTATTTTAGGGACGAAAGCTTTAGTCATCTCACAAGCACAGTCTCTTTTGATTGACAACTGCAGGCTAATAAGAATAATAAGAATAACAAAGGTCAAATATTTGTCACACTTTATTTTGAGTGGTCCCTTTAAATGACTTACAAAGTATCAGTCGAATATCAGAAAGTAGAAAAACATCTCCGTATCTAATATCAGTTGACTGGTGTCATGTATTATATTCATTCATTTTTTACAGTCAGGCAGCTAAAGCTTACTTTATGGAGCATATAGCATGGAACTGAAACTTAAGGCCATACTCCCGATTAGGTCAGCTTTAGCTGCCTGACCATAACTCGGTGTATGTTGTACCAAATTTACTTCTTTTTCCTATGGACAGCACGTGATGAACTTGAACAATGGGTCTCTAGGTCAAATAACACTAAACTTCTCCTTTAATGAAATCAATCAAAACTAATTCAACTTTTGTCATCTTCTCTTCACAGTGACAGCCATCGATGGTGTCATCCGGCAAAAAGGTTAAAAAAAGTGGATCCATGAAGAGATCGTTTGAGCACTTGGGGATCGACTGAAACACGATTGCTGAGCTCTACATCAGTTTCTCCGATGTATTTAAGAGTTTGTCAAGAGATGAGCATGAAAAAATCTCCACCTTCACAGAGAGGTGCAAGGTGCAAGAGACTGCTTGGTGCGTCTTGACATGATGAACATGTGTACCGAGTTTCGTTTGTCTATGTCAATCTGTGGCGAGGGGCTCAATTTTATTCATTTGCCAAGGGGGCGCTACAGAGCCATTTTGCCACGCCCATTTATACAAACTATAAAATATCAAATTCTTCGCTGGGTCTGGCTTGTGTGCAAAATTTGGTGACTTTTGGGGTACGTTTAGGGGGTCAAAGAGGCATTGTGACAGAAAAATAAAGAAAAATCCTTACAGATACAATGCGGCTTCGCGCTGGTCAGCGCTCGGACCCTAATAATCGTTATGTCAACTTGCCATAAACACAAAAATAGGTGCATATTTTGTTAATGTTAAGATGTCATGACAAAGACATTTTCTGTTTGTCATAATTAAGACAAACCAAACAATGTCAACTTTTCATTACAACAACCGAATGACACTGAATGACAACAGTCATAAACGTTTATGACACGTTCATAACTCTGTCATGTCACTCCTATGACGATACCTTCAAGTAAAGTGTTTACTCAATTTTATTCTCTGGGTCAAGGACTGGGTGCAAATGAACGATGCACTGTTGCCCCCCTTTTCTCTCCAGAGAGGCACAAGGCAGGGCTGCCCTTTGTTGCCACCCTTGTTCACTATCGCGATAGAATCCCTGGTGCTCTGGCTGCACTCAGAGGAAGGCTTTGTTGTTACCCGACTAGACACAATTCATAAAGTCTCACTGTATGCCGACGATTTGCAGGGTTATACTGCATGTGTGAATGTTAGAAATTTGTCTTAAGTTAGGGACTTATGATAACTCAGTGAAAATTGGGCAAATGTGTTTTTAGCAATTCCCAACCAGATCTCAGGACTAGGACAGTATAAGCACTGTGGCTCTTTTGAAAAAAATAATTTAATTTGTAAAAGAAATTTAGATTGTAAGGGTTTAAAATGTTCCTGACCCCTGGTATAGACAAGTGTCCCATTAATGCCATACCTCATTCCTCTCGATTGCAGCTGCATCATCTTCTATTAGTTGGTGGAGAACATGTGTTCGCTCTTGATGATGCACCTGACCTCTGAGTCTCAGTTTCTCACGAAGTTTCTCCCTCGACTGAGCCAGTTCCTCTCTGGAGGTCTCACTCTCTCTGTCAATCTCCTCCTGAATCCTTCGCTCCCGTTCCAGACGCTCCTGACGTCTTTTCTCCTCCTCCTGTCGTCTTCTCTCCTGTTCTTGTCGCTGGTCATCCTCTTGTTTTCCTGTTTAAATAATACATTTGTACAAGTTTTGTTTTTATTTCTACCATTAGAGGATTTTTTTCTCAATGAGCCTTTTTCAAACCAGGCGAGTCCATTCAAGATTAAGAATCTCTTTTTCAAGGCAGACCTGGCCAAAACAGGCAGCAGCACAAATAACACATAGTTACAGACATAAAACACACAAAAAAGAAATATATAATAATAAACAATTAGACAAAACTATGGTATACTCACAAAACAAAAAAATCTAGGAGTCAGCTGCATAACCAGGTCAATTAAAAACATTTACATAATAGGGAATCTGCCTCTAATTCTTTCAGTCCTTCAGCACATATTCCACACTCAGGATGCTTTGTGTTAATGTGTAAAAATGCTATAGATTTTTTCGTCACCTTTACAAAGTAAATATATACTTTTTATATTAGTACTGGTAAAATTTTACAGTGTTGTTTGCTAAATAAGTTATTTTTCTGTACCAAAAACAGAACTATGGCAACACTTCAGTCAGGAAGAATATATTTGAATAAGCTGCAGTAATATTTCTCACACCATCATGCTTTTCACATCCCTCACACATGCTCACTCATAATTTCCTGTGCTGTCAATTGAGCTATCAGCTGTTCACATCAGCTGGTTACATCGCTCTCTGCTTTAGTATTTTCTTGATGCTGTTTTGCGTCTTGCTACCGCTCAGGACTGAAGTCCCTGGAGAGTCCAAGTGCCAAACACTTTCGACAATTCTTAATCATCAATATTATCTATATAATAAACAACTCTTTTTGCATCACTCTCTCGTCTCCTTCTTGAAACAGTAATTAACATAATGAAAAACTGTGATAACTCACCATAGTTGGGACACGTTACAATATTACTGTCTGCATTGCAGTGCAACTCAAAGCATGAGCGGTCACAGCTCTCTCTTATGATGAACGCAGGGCCTCCTTTCCAAGTAGCGAATTCATATGTCAAAGTATTCTCATCACGATTTTTGAATCTCAGGTAAATGTAGCAGTAGATTCCCAGCCCCTCCTCATACTCTGCATGACTGCCACTGGATAGACAACTAAATTCCTAAGAGACAAAAAAAGAGATCACTTTAAATTAACTGGGCTGTGGAATTGTAAAATCACTGCACACATGAAAACTCACATCAAATGTTGATCATATAGAACATGATGCTGACAGAAGATGCTGACTGTGCATTTTTTAATGAAAAGTTCAACACAATAAAATATTGTCAGTATATTGTATTTTGATTTCTTGGTCTTGCTGTCTTTCCAGTAAAAATGTTAATGTTGCATGTGGACCATCAGGGCCCTTTGGATACCTGGACACACTAAAATGGAATATCAATATAAAACACCAGATTAAGAGTCTCTTCCCATTTAATTATGACACATTACCAGCCAAATTGTTTTTCACACAGATGCGCTACAAATATTCACTTGATGCTCGCTTCATTAACAGTTTGTTAATGCAGGACCAAAATTATTTATACAATGATTACTTCAAATTGATGAGCAAACTAAATCCTGTAAAAGCATGAACAAAGTGGATAATAACAAACAAACTCACCTCTGAGGTTGATTTGGAGTAGTACCAGGTATAAGGAGTCTCATTCTTCAGTGAAACTGTAGCACCCATGGTTCAGCATCTGTTAAAGAAACATGACTTTAAAACACAAGTCAGTGTGTTACGACCCCTCCCTTTCTGCTCGCCATCATGCAAGTTGATTACTTCCTGCAGGAGTTGGTAGTCAGGGAGAGTCGTTAGGGCAAGGTGCTGACACCTGGCTAGGCCTCTACCAAGGTGATAAATGCCAGCCTGGTCTCATGCTCTCTCTCTCTCTCTCTCCTAGGCTCCACGCCGCTACAGGTTCTGGGTTCGTTTTGGCGTTTTCCTTTTACACTCAACAGCCGCACACAAATATCTCACTCATCCACACACTACATTCACCACTGATACCACCACACCTCATGATTTTTGTATATATGTTGTTTTAGTTACAATAAAACATTTTCTTTTGGCACTTCAAACCCTGACTTGTCTCCCCTCCGTGTCACAAGTGGATCAACAAATTGTGTTTTGAATCATATTTTGCTGCCATGACAAAAAGGGTCCAAAAATGACCTTTTTCCTGAAGAGAATGTGTTCTTTGAATGTCTCCTCTGAGGTGATGGCTCTCTTTTATTGAAGCTGTATTGTATCTATATGAAATACAGTGTCAAGCAGCTGAAGCTCAGCCCTGCCTGAACACTGCTGATGGGAACAGAGAGATAAATCCCTTACATTTAACCATGATGATTCTGGACTAAGCTAACACTAGAAATTGGTTTGCAACTCCCCCAGGTTTGTTGACTTTTTTTCTCATTTCTTGGGTTACCCATCCAGAGTGGGTAACCCAAGGGTGGAGAGTGCTGATCATGAAGGACCTCCACAAGGGTGCGACTCCATCCAACTTCTGGCTAATAACCTGTACAACATGGCAACTCCTGTCAGGCATCATAGAGGCCAAGATGAAAAGGCACATGGCCCAATACATGAGCAGAGCCTAGAAAGTAATTGGTAGTAATACCAGGGGAGCCAACCACCAGAAATGCTTGGAAATGTACAACATCAACAGGAAACTAAGAGCCTTCATCAAGAACACAATGGGACTGTGGGAAATAACCTTTCCAACAACTCAAAGCCAGACCAGAACCAGATTCAAGGAGCGGTAAAACACTACTATATATGCTCCCTGCACTTTACCACTCCTTGGTGGCCTTCATGAATCTTCTGTAATACAGTATTTCTCATGTTTGCTGGTATAACTAACCTTGTGCCTTATAGCAGAAGTCCATCACACACAAATATATAACAAAGTCAGCTAAAAAGAAACAGAAGTTGAGAAAGCTCTTTATGTCAGCTGTTTTGAATGTAAGCTTTAGTTAACCCTTAAACAGGAGTGGAAAATGAGATACATAAAAAAAACATAATTTGATGTTACTAGTAAGTAAAGTAGTAAGTAAACAATTTCCACAAATATTTTTCTATATATTTATATTTCATGGCTTGTATTTCCACCAGGATATGTTGCCCCTATTAACTTATAAACATGGCCCCAATGGTAAAAACAATTAAATGTTTTATTTAATAAAGAGAAGTGAGATATTCTTGCTTTCTCTGGTCATTAATATCACACATACTCATTTCTAAACTGTTTTTTAAGTATAAACCTACATCAAGCATTAATTTTACCAATTCAAGGCACGTACTATTAAACAACAACCACCGTAACCATAGTAACAGGGTGTTAAAAACTCTGTATCTCCTGGTGCACGTTGCCTGTTAAAGGGTTAAGGGTCAATTCAACTTAAAGTAAGGGTGATGTGATGTAATGTAATCTGTTGCAGGATATACTAGGGAAGTCACAATTTATGGATTTATGGAGCTTCTGGGTTACAGGCTGGGGGTTGTTGGTTAACCACATTAATTAACAACAGTCAAGTGTACCCTGCCAGTTGTTGTGTAAAAGAAACAAAATGTCAATCTCAAAGCAATCCATCTATCTTTATTTAACACAAGTACAAGCTCAAGAGAGGCACGGGTCTACCACAGCAGACAGGACCCCAGGCGCAGGCTGTGCAAAGATGCTCCTGAGACAGTTCAGTATATCATGGCAGGGTGTAAGATGCAGACAGGAATAGCGTACAGGGAACATGTATGTAAACCAAGTGGCTGGCATAGTGTACAGGAAAATCTGCACTGAGAATGGGCTGGAGGTCCCGAGGTCAGAATGGAAGACACCTCCTAAGGTGGTTGAGAATGACCGAGCTAAGATCCTGTGGGACTTCCAGATGACAACCTGATGATGGCTAACCAACCGGACATCGTGTTGATGGACAAACAACAGAAGAAGGCAGTAGTGATAGACATACTGATCCTGAGCAACAGCAACATCAGGAAGAAGGAACATGAGAAGCTCAAAAAATACCAATGAGGAGAAAGAGGAGCTTGAGAAGATGTGAGGGCTCAGATTCCAGATACAACATCTGAGGTCCCTGTTCAGAAGAGCACAGTCCTAGGACCAGCTAGAATACTGCGCAGAACCCTCAATACTCCCAGCAGGCCCAATAAAACAGCCAGTAAGGCAGAGGAAGTGAGGGACAGAGCTGGGGCTTACATGGTGGCAGGCGACAAAAGGAAGAAGGGTACAAAAACAAAAACACCAACAAACACCACAATAAGCCTGGCACAAAGCCATGCAGCGGTGGGGAAGAAGAGTAGAACTAGAATAAATAATAAATTGTTGAACACAAGAAACTGTTGAAGCAATAAAGAACAAACCTGCTTTTACTCTTGATGTGATTTATCCATGACTGAAAATGATCCAGTCCTCTATGTGCAGGATTACACAACACACTGTACTCTGTTCACTGTTCTGCAGACTGGTGGACTCATTTATCTTTAGTACAGTAGAGTCCCCCCCCCTACTCAGGGAGGAAACTGAATGAGGCACGCCTGCCTGTCGGATAAACACCCTTGAATAGAATAAGCACTGCTCTGTTAAAACAATACAATTGAAGTTCAGCAGCATCTCACGTAGCAGCAAATAAATCAGTCATTTTAAAAAAGTGTCCCAAAAACGATGTACATATGACATTGTTGTTAATGTCAGTGCACTTCCCAACAATTAATTTATAAATAAATATAAATAAAACTGCCTTGCCTTGCCTTGCCTAATCACAGACAGCTAGACTGTGTATTTTTAACTGAATCCTGGTTTGAAGTGGATGCAACATAAACACTTAAAGAGGCCTATCCACCAAATGACGCATTCTCCCACTCTGCAGAGACGGTAGAAAAGGTGGGGGAACAGCTACAATACTCAATGAATGCCTGGAGTGTATTTTTTATTTTGAATATAACGCATTAACTTCGCTGTCAGTAATAATCTACAGACCTCCAAAAGTCTGTCTCTCTACTCTTCTGGTTGTTCTTTCAGATTTCCTCACCTGCATTCATGCTAATTATGCCAGCTTAATTTTAACCAGTGATTTTAACATGTTGATAACAAGACAGCTGTTGAAAGTTTAAGAATGAGAGAAATAATTAAAAAGAGGAACAGTCGTTGGAAGAACAATGAAATTGCAAAGTATAAAGTATAAATGACTATATTAGCAACCCCAGAGTGCTTAATAATACCAATGATCACCTTATTAATATTTCTATAAAACCACAGTAACCATCTTATAGCTTCTAAATGTGATGAGTTTGCAGACTACTTCAGGGAGAAGACAACCAACATCAGGCTTAACATCAGTCGTCTACACAATGCCACAACTAAGAAAATGTGTTTCCCACTGCATGAAAGACTGCAAATAGCCTTGTTCCAACAATACCTAGTAGCTATAGACATCTTCCCATTTTAAGTAAAACTTCTTAGAAAAACTTGTTAACACTATAACAGATTTTATAAACTCAAACAAGAAGTTCCAAATGTTTCAGTCAGGTTTTTGGGCCCTAGTTAAAGTAGTTAATGACATCAGGACATCTAGGTGATAATAAATAGTGTATTACTCAATCTGGGTGTTGCTTTCAACACAGTTAACCACCAAATTCTCTTAAATAGAGGAACCACTTTGGACTATCTGGAACTCTTTTTAATTGTTTTTTTGTGTTATCCTTCTGACATATTTTATTTAGTAACTTTATTTTATTTAAGTAACTTTTACTCTGAGTAGATTTAAAACAAGCTACTTTTTACTTGAGTACTTTTACTGGAGTAGAATATTTCAGTTCAGAAGGATCAACCATAGTTTTGATCATTTTAATCTAAGATTGTGGATGTAAGGTCTCTGCTTTGCCTCATCTCTGTTTCTTATGGAATGTGTTTCCTTATCTTTAGGAGGCCGAGCGCTCTTCCTCTGTCTTGGCCTTCATCCAAGTCTTGGGGGTCGTGACCGTAGTAAAGTATTTAGAAATGATTTATGACCTGAGGCTCTGGTTTCAGGGTTGCATGAACAATGTAAGATGTTCATGTGCATATATACATTCTGCTTATCTTCTATTGGGTAAGATGATATGTTTGACCAATCACAGATGATTTCATTGTTCTCTCAGAAACTATAGTACTTTAGACTCTTTGCTGGCTGAGAAGAGCTGATGTCATTCTGTATGTATGCTGTCTCCTTATTGTACAATAATATTTGTTTAATCCAGCATTTGTGTATTATTTCATATTGTTGTTCAGTGCTGAGACCATTTCACTTCTTTATCTCATATTTGTATTTAATAGATGTCAATAATTGATATTATTTAATTATAATTAATTGATTCATACTGAGCTGAGGGGGCAGAGTGAGAGAGCTTTGAGTCAGGACTCAGTAGAATCTAAGCACACAGACATATTACATGCATTTTAGACTTCTCTCACAGAAAACAGAAAACCCACAGGAGCTCGATCCTGCAGCCACGGAGCGAGACAGGTTTAACCATTACGCACATTACGCGGCACGGACACAGGGTAAAAAATGACAAGAGTTCATACCTTCCATGTGAGAGGACAGGACAGCAAGATGCGACGACTCAGTCACGACAAATCAAACGTCCGCCACACCGGACTGAAGCCACATCACGGGACGCAATGAAAGAGAAGGAGAAGTAAAGGATGGACACACCGACCCACAAAGTTTAGCTCCAGTCAAGTTGGCTAAATGCCATGCAGCAGTAGGGAGGAAGACAACCTATCTGGTTACATAATAAATAATTAAACTAAAGAAACTGTTGAAGAAATAAAGAACACACCTGCTTTTACTGTTGCTGGGATTTATCCCCGGGAAGAGCTGGACGGAGTGGCTGGGGAGAGGGAAGTCTGGGCTTCCCTGCTTAGACTGCTGACCCTGGATAAGCGGAAGAGGGCGGTACGGTACGGTAATTTATCATGTCTGATGTAAACTAGTTACACTGACTGTGAGATTAAAGAACACAGTTCAAGAGAAACAAAAGATTTCCTCTCTTAACATCCAGACTGTTAACACTCACCTCTGCTCTGCTCCGTCACCTCAACGTGGAATGAGAACTAACGGAACACTTCCAGTTTCAGTATTACTCTGTCGCTGTGTGTGTGTGTGTGTGTGTGTGTGTGTGTCTGTGTGTGTGTGTGTGTGTGTGTGTGTGTGTCTTTCTATCTTTGCGAGAACCAACCTCAGTTAAAAAGTGTTGTGAGGGTTTGAGGCTTCAGATTTGGTTTAAACTGAAGGTTAGAATTGAGTTGAGGAGTTTTATGATAATGTAGGATTATACTGTGTTACAGATGTCTTATATAAGACAATGTATGCATGTTCCTATTTGTGCATGACTTCGTTACTTCCTCATGACTCTGAATCTCATGACTGAATCTGGCTGAAGGAGAGTTCAACCGTTGTGTGGGGTTATAGATAGGTCAGGGGAGTTGGTACATATGTTTGAACTTCTGCTTTTCTACTTCTGCTTTTCTACTGATTAAGGGAAGTGAGAAAACGTTGTGATGCTATAGTATATGGAATATGTTTGCCAGTTATGGGAGGTGACAGCCCAAGTAGAGAACAGTGACAACGCCCTACGAGGAGCCTTTACTATTGTAACTCTGGCTGTTGCATTGGTAAAACACTCCGCTTGTACAAGTTTAATACATTCAACTTATACTTTGGTATTTTTAATCCAGTCTCCTTTATTAAAGGTAAATCATTTCATTTCTAATAAGAAGGGGTTTTAGTTGTGATGGTTAAGGGAACACATTATGTCAATGAGTGTCCTAAAGGATATAAAGACAATCAATGTGTGTGTGTGTGTGTGTGTGTGTGTGTGTGTGTGTGTGTTAAGGACTGTAGTGACTATGCTCTGTACTTTTAGCACTTCTAGAGGCTAATGGATCTGATTGGTCTGACGTGTACGCAGGTTTAAATTGTATTTCCTTTACATAAATTTACAATAAACCAAACAGAAAAACAGCCCTTTGCTCCTGAGCACAGTCAAAAACGTTTTCTCACCATCAGCACACACCTGGCTTGATATGCAGGACCTATTTATCTGTACCCAGCCGGCCTGTTACCGTGCTCCCCCTAGCGCTTGGGAGGAGCACTACCACTCAAATGAAATCAAATCTATGGCTCCTACATGAACGTAATGTGTTTGTATAGCACTGATTCATACTGAGCTGAGGGGCAGGACCAGGGTTATTACAGTTAACCAAAACTAGCAGTGAAAAAATTATTTAGTTAACTGAGATAAAAATAAAAATGACAGTTAAAAAAAAGAAACTAAATAGAAACTAAAATGAACAATGCAAAACTAAACTAAACTTCTAATATCTGGAAAACTAAAACTACTTCATCACTTGTTAAACTCACTAAAACTAAACTGAAATTTAAAAACAATTTGAAAAACTGAATAAAAATAAAAACTAATTAACATTTTAAAACTATAATAACCCTGGTGATATCATTGTATGTGATGTGCTTTGTGAATAAATGTCCATAAATGTGCTTAGTAAAAGGAAATAACTCATTTGGGATACTATTCCACAATTTTGTCAACATGATGTAAACAAATATTGGATAAAAAAAGAGGACTTGCACCGTAGCCATTAGCCGTGAATCTATAGCTAATACTTCCTGTTTATATCCTCCGAAAGCATGAAAGGGAACTATTCCAAAACTGAGATCATAATAATGTCTGTTGTGAAATAGAACTAAAGGCTGGTGTTTGGTACCAGGTCTCTCAGAATTAACTTGGCACCTTGTTCATGTACAGGTGACTCAGTGGTCAACCGGTCCATCAGTCTGCCTGTATGAAGATATATATGAAATGAATGAGGAGGATAATAAATCTACAGCTAAAGAAAGACTGAACTATATGTGTACAAGAGAATCATTTCTATGGTGCACTCACATGCTTCTGTGATTAGATGAACATTCAGGGCGTTCAGGGTTGCATCTTTTCAGAAAACACAAAAGCTAAAAAGACTTTTAACTGACTTTAGAGTTTAAAGGTTAAAAAGGTAACAGAAAAATGTGGTTGCTTCATCAAAGAAAAAGGCTGATGTTCTTCAGCTGAGTGTCAAAAGTTACCACAACACTTGAAAACACCACAGAAAAACACATTAGCTATCACAGAGCTGTTTTATATTAGCATCACTGGTACTAGTAATAAATGTTGTCAATTACACGTTTGCTTAAAAAACCTGAAAAAGGAGACACTGAAGTTAATATGAACAGGATCATGTTCAGGGCTGTAGTCTGCAATGAAACAAGAGGACAAACACAAAGGCAACAGACTCATTAATTCACTCACTGAGAGAAGAAAAACATTTTGTCCTGGATGTGAACATTAGAAACACATACATTACACAATACACTGAAAAACCAGAGACAAATAACTACATCTATCTAACTCGTGTTACACCAGAAACAGGTGAGACAGATGGATATCAGGACATGAGTGTTAGTAACAGCAATAAAACAATGAATTACAGAATACATCAAAAACCAACAAAGGTGAAACTGAATTATTTGCTAAAAGATATAAAGAAATATTAATATAATACTGGAAAGAAGCTGCAATACTGCATCATTACACACGGTGGTGCTACAACACAAAGCTACTGCAGCATCTGCATTTTAAAGGAGTTCAGCCAGCATTGCTGCACTCAAAAATAAAAGTGCTAACTGAAACCAGAAATGGTTCTTTGGGGAGATGCCATGGAAGAACCATTTCTAGTCTTTAAAGAACCAGTTCTTTTAAAGGAACCATCTTCAAGAAGATTATTTACCCAGCTGGTTCAGTAAAGACCTGTTTTAATGGTTCTTTGAGCATTTCAAAGTAAAATATTACATGCAGGGTAAAAATCATGGATGTCACAGCTATTATCCCCAATGTGGGACTAATAAAGGAATATCTTATTTTATTGTTTGTGCGTGGGTTTTTTAAATGATTAGTTTAATGCTACAACCAGGCAGATTCTCACACAGCATGCACACACACAAGCGCTGCTGAAACTTGTCTGTCTTTGATGCAGATGCCAGCTAACTGACTTCCAGTGGGTCACACTCTGTCACAACAAATTGTCCAGGAAATTGTTAACTTACTGAAAAATAAGCTCTGCATTTAACTAAAGTATAGTACTTTGTTTGTCTGTTGCTTAGAACCTGACATACAGCAGCCTCACTGTTTGGATCTAACCGTGAAGGAAATATAACATGCCCAGGTTGCTGATGGTTACTGCACATACCTTATAGTTGCAATATCTTTGGTTTGAGTCCAGTGTTGGATCTTAGCTGTACATAGTGATCTTGTTTTCTTTTGGCCTCTCATCAGCAACTGTCAAATAAAAGGAAAAAAATGCACAAAAACATCATCTTTAAAAAATAGTGAAGATGAGGGGGGTGACTAGATTTCATTTGGTTGTTAGTGTAGAGTCGACTGGTCTGTTGTTTGGCTGACAGTGTCGTGGTTTGATATGTTTGCTCTCACAGACAACATGGACATAAGGAGGTTTTTTTAAATGAAGAGGAAAGTAAGTCATCACTCGTGGTAATCTTTAACTTCAGCTAACTAACAGTTGAGTCTCTAATGGCCAGGAGAAATAAAAGCCCGGCTGGCTCATGTATAAACTGGGGTCACAAAATAGACTAATATCCTACTTATTGAGGAGACATTTTGAAATGGAGAAATTTGACTTATTCTGCCCAAAGTTCTGTCGACTTTACTCATCGATTAGATTACATTAAACACTGAACAGAAATTGTAATTACATACCAGCATAAAGAGATTCTGAAGTTCAAATAAAACAAGTGGTTATAATTAGAGATGGCTCTGAATTAGTCATCAAATCAATTAAAGTATAACATCAATGTGGCTTCTGAGCCTGAGGACAAAGTTTGTGGGTTTGGACTGCTGTCAATGTGCTGCTGAGTAATGTATCTAACCCAAGCTGGTCCTGAGGGATTCGTCCTGCTGTACTGTAAGTCACGCTGGGTAAGAGCCTCTGCTAAACAATGTAATACAACTGTAAACATCTAGTAATGACGAGAAAATACTTTATGTTGCTCCTCTAAACAAATACAGTCCTTCAAACACAGCTTTGTGGATCATATTAGAGCTGGGAGATTATGGCAAAAATCTAAATCATGATCAATTGAATTTTTAACCTGGATTAGGATTAATGAAGGATTATCTCCACCCTTGATGAACAATTCTTTAGTTTAGTGTTTTCCACTGCTGCCCTCACACATGAGGATCTTTAGGGAGTGAAGATAAAGATGTTTTAAGGTGTGACTAAGCTGTGGTTAATGTCTAGTTTACTTGGTTAGAACTATGTAAAGATCATGTTTGGGTTCAAATCATCCTTAAAGATATGAAACCTTTGCTGCCATGGCAACAGTGAACACCACCATTAACTGACATGAGTAAGATTAAGTCCATTAGAGTTTCTAAATGACAGGGCCTTCAACACACTCACTGATACTTAAACATTGTCTCTCTGCTCTTGCTGGTATTTGATTTCTTTATGTCAATCATTTCAAAGATTAGGGAGGAGTTTAACACCCTCAGCTGGAGAACTGATGGGGTTCCAGAAAAAGGCTGAAATGTGAACCCTGACAGGTTTGTTATTTTCAGGTGAAGCTTCGTTTTAAATGTAGAAATGAGCTCTTCAGCAATGACTGTGTAATTGATTATGATTGTGTTTGTGTTGACTGGAACACGGTTTGAACTCAAATGCACAACTGGAGACAAATCAGTTCACAAAACACAGTCCTTTAATTCAAAACAGGTCAGTAGAGGCAGGCAGAGCAAACAATCCAGAGAAGGCAAAAGGCCGGGCCCAAAAACGTGTAGTAGTGATGTTTCTAATTATTGGTGGAGTCCAGAGGAGAGACAAAGCCATCACTCTTTTTCTGGAAATACTAATTCTGCACATTCATTTAATTTAATAATTTTGAAATGATTAGAATAATTGTACAAACATATAAAATGATGTAACTGATATAGTTTCTTACATAGTCCACTCAATCAATCACAGATTTACTGATTCAGACATTTTTAAAAAGTGTGTGAACAACAGCTTCCAATGGAAACTAATGAGGAGGTGAAACAAGTTAAAATAGAAATAAGTCTGATGTAATTAAACTGAGATAAAAAGTCTGAAAGACAATAAGACTGACTAAATTAGTACATAGTCATAATAATTCCTCCAAACTCCATAATTACACTTAATTTACACTTTGGCATAAAAGTGAGCACCTGCAGGTTTTCAGTTAAGATTGCTTTGTGGCTTATGTCTGGACGCTTTTCGCTGCTTTTCAGTTTGTACACTCCTTAATGAATCCTTGATACTCAGGTACTCAGGAGTGTTTTTATCTTCATGTTTGTCTTGTTTCACCCACTCCATCAACCGTTCCTTCTGATTCTGATCGATGAGTCCCTGCCGGCTGTACGCTGCCACAAGATTGGTGTAACCGGCCTTGTAGTAGCCCCTGGTACCTTCCTGTGACATGAGGTTATGAGGTGGTCTTCTGTCTTCACCTGGAAGTAGAATAATGTGTGAAATAAACAGTAAGAAATGTTTAAACACTGCATGGTTATGGTTGTTCATCCCAAGTGAACTCTATTATTAAGTGTAGACTCCAAAATACTGTTTTATTAGTTTAATGCCACTTTACTTCAGTAGGATTTCAGAGTCTGAGTGGCTGGTGTAACTTATAACAGAGTAACATAATGATAGGATGGTTATCAAGTTCCAAAACCGTAACTTGAAAGGCAGCGATTAGGAAAATGATGAGCCTCCTAATTTGATGAAAGATTACATTTTGTCCTTATTTCTCTTCACTGAAGCATTAGTGAGTTAATTAGTCAGAAACCATGTCAGCTAGGTCTTACCTAAATCAGCCAGCAGTTCCTGTGAGGTTACAGGATGAGCCAGAATCATAGACAGTTTCAGCATTCTCTCCACATCTCCACTGACGAGGCTTTCTGCTATCAGCTCCCTGTGAGATAAGAGGAACACAAAAACACCACCTACAGGTCAAGTTCCAGATCATCAGATTAATCTGGTTGAATAACTTTCAGAGTCAAATCTAATGCTTACCGGCTCTTGTTGGCATAGTGGCTTGAGCCTGTGGTGAGAGCACATCTGTGATCTTCAGCCAACACCTCCATGGCAATAAGATTACACTTATTTTTATTCTTCTTCTTTATTTTATCATTATCATTTATCATCCCGAAAATGAGTATCATTTGATAAAGTTTTGGATTTCTCTTTTTGAGCTGGTCCTGTAGCGCACGTTTGTCTTTTATCCTGTTCCAAGCTTGGCCAACGGAGTTCTTGGGAGGAATGTGGTCTGCATTCACTGTTCGACTGTTGTTGTTGTTGTTGTTATCAGATCTTCGAACTTTTCGCAAACTGGAAAATGAAAATATACATGTATTACTGTAAAATCCAGGGTCCATATATATTCTATGCCCTTACTGAATCTTAACTTTATTTTTTATTTTTTACTTTTTACTTTTTACATCTGCTCCTGTCCCAAGCTGTTAAACTGGAAAATAAAAATATATCTAATCCCTTACTGAATCTTAACTTTATGGACATCAAATAATTGAATATCAGTTATACTCTGATAAGTTAAACACAATTTCTTTTAAAGATTTTAAAGTATTCTTAAAGTTATTATATTAACTTACTGTGTGTATTTACCAACATATCCAAGGTTATAGATTTTGATAATATCACGTACATCAGGACTGATTGAGCTGATACTCTCCAAATATTCGTCATCAATAATAATGCGGGACTTTTTTGGCTCTGCTCCTCCAGTGATGGCGTATTTTCCAGGGTTTTTGTGGGTCTCGTCATAGCCTCTCTGAAGCTTAAGAATCGGTGCGTACGCAGGAAGGTTTTGCTGAACCTGATCAAAAAAGTGCTTCAATATGTTGATTTGTTCACATGCACAGTCAGAGTCAGAGTTAACCCAGTCTCACATCAAAACATATCACAGCTACATTGGTGGAGCCATCTCACAATTTGAGCTCATAAATTGTGAGATGGCTCCGTTTTTTCTGCCCTATTCTTTTCATAGGACTGCGATCACATCACGTGACATTCAGGTTTTTATCAGCAAAAACAAATAAAATGGCTGACATTCATTTAATTCTCAGTGTCAAATGTATTATTTTAAGATAGTTTCGGCATTAAAATGTGTTTTGAAGACATTTCTAGCGAGAAATATGCATTTTGCTTTCACAATCTCTGTTCAGTGAATGTATATGATGAGGTTACATTTAACACTTTGGAAACCACTGGCTTAGCATGATGGGTAATGTTTGGAAATACTAATGATATACTGCAGGAATGTTGGGTTTTGATCAGATAACAGAACTGAGACAATAAATATACAGTGGGGAGAACAAGTATTTGATACTCTGCCGATTTTGCAGGTTTTCCCACTTACAGAGGATGTAGAGGTCTGTAATGTTTATCATAGGTTCTCTTCAACTGTGAGAGACGGAATCTAAAACAAAAATCCAGAAAATCACATTGTATGATTTTTAGATAATTAATTTGAATGTTATTGTATGACAAAAGTATTTGATCACTGACCAACCAGTAAGAATTCCGGCTCTCACAGACCTGTTAGTTTTTCCTCCTGTTCTCCTCTCATTACCTGTATTGACTGAACCTGTTTGAACTGGTTACCTGTATAAAAGACACCTGTCCAAACACTCAATCAAACAGACTCCAACCTCTCCACAATGGCCAAGACCACATCAGACCTGCACAAGGCTGGAATGGGCCAAGACCACATCAGACCTGCACAAGGCTGGGATGGGCTACAGGACAACAGGTCTGGGGCTCCATGCAAGATCTCACCTGGTGGGTCATCAATGACCATGAGGAAGGTGAGGAATCAGTCCAGAACTACACGGCAGGACCTGGTCAATGACCTGAAGAGAGCTGGGACCACAGTCTCAAAGAAAACCATTAGTAACACACTACGCCGTCATGGATTAAAATCTGCAGCGCACCAAGCTCCCCCTGCTCAAGCCAGCAGGTCCAGACCCATCTGAAGTTTGCCAATGTCCATGTGGATGATCCAGAGGAGGAATGGGAGAAGGTCATGTGGTCTGATGAGACAAGAATAGAGCTTTTTGGTCTAAACTCCACTCGCCGTGTTTGGAGGAAGAAGAAGGATGAGTACAACCCCAAGAACACCATCCCAACCGTGAAGCATGGAGATGGAAACATCATTCTTTGGGGATCCTTTTCAGCAAAGGGGACAAGACGACTGCACCGTATTGAGGGGAGGATGAATGGTACCTCCTTCCCTCAGTAAGAGCATTGAAGATGGGTTGTGGCTGGGTCTTCCAGCATGACAACGACCCGAAACACACAGCCAGGGCAACTAAGGAGTGGCTCCATAAGAATCTCAAGGTCCTGGAGCGGCCTAGCCGGTCTCCAGACCTGAACCCAATAGAAAATCTTTGGAGGGGGCTGAAAGTCCGTTTTGCCCAGCGACAGCCCCGAAACCTGAAGGATCTAGAGCAGATCTATATGGAGGAGTGAAACCTGAAGGATCTGGAGCAGATCTATATGGAGGAGTGAAACCTGAAGGATCTGGAGAAAATCTGTATGGAGGAGTGGGTCAGAATCCCTGCTGCAGTGCAAACAAAGGTTTCTGTTTCAAATATGAAGTTCTGTTTTTCTGATGCATCAAATACTTATGTCATGCAATAAAATGCAAATTAATTACTTAAAAATCATACAATGTGATTTTCCGGATTTTTATTTTTGATTCCGTCTCTCACAGTTGAAGAGAACCTATGATAAACATTACAGACCTCTACATGCTCAGGAACTGGGAAAACCTGCAATATCGGCAGAGTATCAAATACTTGTCCCCACTGTAACTGAAATATGTCGAATTTCTGGGAGTTTATTTAATTGACTACAAGCTAACAAGTTTTCAAATTGTCAAGTGTAGCAGTTCTGGATCAGCTTGTAAGTAGATCTTGTGCTCCTGCTAGCCTCAGATTGATCTTTAGGACTCGCAGCAGTGTATGGCTACACAAGTGACAAAATAAGCTGCTTTAGACTGCAACTGGAAGAAGTGGCTTTTTAATAATGTTCCTACAAAAAAGGTTTTTAAGTTATTTTGATCAAAGCATAGACATTTCTACTTACACCTTCTGTAAACTCCTCTGTCCATGCCCCCTTATACACTCTCCCTCTATGTTCTCATACTCACATTACATCAAATGTTATCAACATCAAACATGGATACTCACTTCAATTTTCACTCTCTCACGAAGTTCCACAGCAGCTCCTTTAAGATCACTTGGGTCACTTCCAGTTGCTTGTACAATTGCATGATAGAGACAATTCTGGTTCTCTGACTTCACTTTGACCACTTTACCATCATCTTGAATAATGTCAAAATGGCCACTGTAAGCTTTTGGCTGTGGGTTGATCTTTCCTTTGATCCATGAGAACAAACTGCTTTTCCTGAGAAGAACAAATTAAATATCTGAATGTAAACATTTGAATCCACAAATATCACAATACTATAAAATAATGTTTTTGCGCTATATAATCTGAGAACTGCATTTAACATAAAATAAAAAAATAAATAAATGGAAATGATCAATGAGATTTCTCAGTGAACTTACTCTGGTGGCTGCAGTTCTTCTGCTCGTTTTGTCAGCTGTAGTGTGATGTTTCCAGCAGACTCATCTGTTCCTTTGTAATGTTCCTCTGAGAGTTTGTTTCCATGCTCATCTCTGACATTGAGGCGAATCCCTTTACCTTTGAGTAAGTCACTTTTTGTGAGCACAATAATGTCAAAACCTGTTGCAGGGTGATCTACATTGCTTATGCGTTCCATGTAACTCATTAAATCCTTCTGTTCCTCCTCTGTAAGTGACTTCTCAGTTTTGTGACTGGCTGCTCTCATGTTGTGTTTGTGTCTCTGGTCATCAAAAAAACTTTGAGTTTTATGTCTGCCCATTATGTTGCCAACAGCTTTACTAGTAGCTTTGTTCAACTCACTTTTTAATGTCTTTGTCAAACAAGAGGTCATATGTCCCGAGCAAGCCTCGATAAAGGATTGGGAAACACTGTCTGCAACGGTGCACAGGATGTTGTCTTTAACACGTTGCACATCTGGTAGATTGTGTCGTCCATCTTGGTATTTCACTGCGTCTTGCTGAAGCTCCTTCATGTGTCTCAGTAATTTAGGACCACAAGTTTCATCAATTACCTTTTTTGTAGGAACAGAATTCAACATTTCAATGTAATGTGTACTGCAATCTGCAACTTTCAAACATAACTTGGCACTCTCTGCAATGCCAGAAAGTTTTGCTTTGTTCATAAGTTCAGTTGCTCCATTGCACACCTCAGTGAGTTTACCAATAACGTCATGCACTGTTGTGCAGTCCATCATGAGGTCAGGAATAACTTCTTCAGTTAATAAAGCAATTGTTTTATTCATTTCTTCCTCATTGGATTTGCCAATCTTGAAGTTATCTTGCTGCAAGGCTGCTTTTGGGACTTGTGAGCAGATGAAGTCACTGATGGCTTTAACCAAATCAGAGTTCTGCTTTACTGCTGAAGTAACAACATCCTTAAAGGCTGAACTCAAAATCTTTTCAAAGGTTGCCTTCAGGCCTGCAGCAACTGTGTAGTCCAAACCAGTGCTCACAGCTTGCTTCCCTATTTCCTGTGCAGCATACTTGCCAGCATGTTTGAAGTTCTGCGTTAAAACCGTTGGAGATGTCATCTTTTTCATTGCACTTCCAAAGGCTTCTTTACCCACAGAGGAGATGGCGGCATACTGAGCGGTTCCTTTGATTCCTGACTTGATGATGATATCAGTGGCCACAGATCTGAAGGTCTTGGTACCATTAAGCAGCGATTTTGATATCTTGTGCACTGATTTAACTTTCTTGAGGGCGCTGAATCCAGCAGAAAGCAAAGACATAACAATGCTGATACTCTTGGATATTGCCCATTCTACCCAGCTAAATCTACCTGTTACCATGCCCACTACTCCAATGATCATATCTGATACTCCCTCACTTATCAGGCCAAGTCCAAACTGGGTTGCAGTGCCACATGATAAGGCACAAACGAGAACTCCAGCCAACACCTGGATTACACCGATGAAGAAGCAAATGAGAGCATCAACAGAAAACTTGGGTTTCTTTTTCACCTCAAAAACAATACCAAGGCCATGCTCATAGAGTTCCAACAGCTCATTTGAGATGATGAAGTCTTTTTCCTCCAACAACATGTAGACTGAACAGTCCTCTGTGATTGCATCACTCTTGTCTTTTTCCAGCTCCTCAAGTTTCTTCAAAGCATTATCAATGTATGTTAGCCACGATTTGAAGATGTTCATTCTGGCCTCCATCTGACTCTGAAAGTTGTTGCTAGTTTCATTGTGTGGTTTGAGTCTGTCAGTAACAGACATCTGAGAAGCAACCATTGTGTTTGATGTTTCTGAAATATGAACATCTACAGACTTCTTAGCCTGCTCCAACAGTTGTTTGGCCTCTGCTTTATAGTCACCCTCAGCCAGGTTGATGGTGATGTATGCCTGGTTATAGAGTGCCACAGCTTTGTACAATGGGTCAGCGTTTACTACGTTCTGCCAATAGGTCTTAGCTCCATAGTCACATTTGGATTTGTTTCTGCAGTGTAAGGACGTCCTGAGAACGGCCTGCTTAATGTGATCATAGAAATTATCACTTCTACCCTGCAGGAAATTTCCCTTAGTTTCATTCAGTGTCTTGATGAGGTCTCCCTGAAGGCCATGGATGTCATCATGTCTGTTGATATGCTCCTCATGAAGAGTCAGCCACAATGCCCATGCTTCTTTCAGAGCATTCAGGGCTGGCTGATAATCAAGCTTAGCCCGGTAGTTTCTGAGATGATCAGGTATATTACTGAGCTTCCATTGTGAGGGATCTTTTCTTTCTTCCTCCATGTAATTCTGGTCAAAGTCCTTGAGGGAATCACAAAATGTGGAAAAAAGTTCTTCCTTCAAGTTTATTTCTACCAGCTCATCACTTTCCATGTCTTGTATACGCTTTACTTCATACTCTTCTCTGAGCTGTCGCATTATCTCAACGGACTGACCTTGGTAAGCTGGTGCAAGATGATCCTGGTTCAGAACCATCTGGACCATGCCGGGGTTTCCTTTCCGAGCAGTACGACCACAGATTTGTTTGTCCACTCTTCGATTGTGTGGGAAGTGTGTGAGAAGCACAAAAAGGCCACCGCATTCATTTACTTTTTCTTCAACCTTTATGTCTGTTCCTCTCCCTCCCAGGTTTGTGGCAATGATAATCCTCCCTCCACTGAATTTATCTTTCTCAATGTTGTGTCTCTCACTGATTGTGTACATTGTGATCTGGTGTGGTTTAAATCTCTCTTCACCTTGCATTTTCACATGTAGCTCATTTGCTGTCTTCACATCTTCACATATCACCAGGACAACTTGTCCTCTACTTGCTGCTTTCCAGGCAGTCTCACATACAGTCTGGACCCACTGTCCCCCAATCACCTGCATGGCTGGCAACTCAACCACATTTTTATGACGATGAGGTGGAATAGTATAATTCTTTGTTCCGTAGTGCCTTTCCAGAAAGTCTTTGTCTGCATCACCACCCAATGTGCCAGAAACACCAAATATGCCATTCCCATTAATGTACAGTTTGAAGTAATGGAAGTTAGACATGTAGTTGGTCACACTGGATAAAGGTGAAACTGCAAGCTGATGCTTCATCTCCAAGAACTGCTGGAGTCCATTACCCCACTTCTTGTTTTTCTCCAACACTCCGCTTGCTTTGAAGTCCACTGGAATGATGGCATCATACTGATGCTTGTCAGTACCACTGGCATCTGCTTTGTCAGCAGCTGGTGAAGTATCTATCATGTACTCTCTGCCCTGAGACATCTCAATGGCCCTCAAGGCATTCTCAACAAACACTGGTAACTGATTTTCAACATATTTCCTCAAGAAATGAGGGATAGTGATGAAGACACCCTGTTTTTCAGAATCAAAACTTTCGTTTGAGTACTTAATACAGGACTTTACTGCACTCACAGTCGCTTCAATGAGAGATGTTTCTGACATGATCTCACATGCTAATCCATTTTCAAGGAGTAACATTTTGACTATTAAGTCAGCATGTCTTTCCTCAGCTCTGTAACGCTTGGCTTTGTTGTTCTCCTCTGAATAACACTCGAAAGCCACACTGTTCTCCATTACTTCCTGAAATATGGTTAGAAGATCATACTGTTGTGAAACTCCTATTTTCTTCATGAGTTGTTCAATCGCTCTCCAGCTGGCATCCTGGAAGTCATCAGCTGTATTTTCTGTTTCTGTCTCACTCCCAGCTTGCTTTAACTTCTCAATATCCTCTGATGAAAAGAATCCCAAATCCACCCCTGGTTGCAAAATGTCAAAAGCTGAGAAGTAGGGAGATGCTTCCAGTCCCATAACAGCAGATGCTGCTGCCTTATGGAAGTGTTGGATCCTCGTTGCCCATTTTATCTCACCTGTATCCTGCATTTCAATTGGTTGACAACTGGATATCATTGTCCAAATGTTGGCAAGAATTTGTTCCATATGCCTCAAACCGGTGGCTTCATGAGACAGGAATGTCACTTGAACTCCATTATCCAAGGTCATGTAGTCCACTTCATCTACTATCACAAGCTCAAATCCTCTTGTTCCACGGGTAGTTCTCCTCTCAAACTCTTGTTTTAATATATCTGCTGCAAAAGTATCAACAGTGCCATACACTATTTGTTGTTTATATGCATTTTCTAACTCCTTGTCTCGTTTGTCATGGGAGCATGCATTTGAGAGGGCTGGTGGTACTACAGATGATGTGACGCCAAACATTTCAAGGAATTTCTTCCATTCCTCCTGGTCCCGTCGTGCAAGAACTGGAGAGCTTGTCACAATGTCCACCTTTACTCCTCGAATAGCCTGGATTGTAGCGAACATTGCCAAGATACAAGATTTCCCTTCACCTGTACCAATCTCAAGGAGACAGCCTTTATTTTCCAGTAGGAGCAAAAGTAATGATGTCAACTGGGTCAGTCTTGGAAAATAACCTGGAATCTCTTCTTCATCTTCATTTTTGATTGTTGTGCTGTCTTGCACAGCTACAGACATTACAATCAACACTTCCTTCAGAGTATTGACATCTGGGTTTGCCAAATCAAGGGATTTGATCTTCACCTTGAGATCCTCTATAACCTTCTTGGCAAGTTTGATTTGTTTTGACTGATATATTGGAAGTTCTGTTTCCATGAGATCCTCTCTATCCTGGTCAGTAAGATCCACCTCCTGATATTTTGGAAGTTCTGTTTCCATGTGTCTGAGCACATCATCGATCACTGTCAGAACATTCTCTGGGCACTGGGAGTCAGCGAGTTCTCTCAAGATGGTTTCAGCATCTTTGTCCCTGTCTTCTTCTACTTGCTGTTTTATAAACTTTAGTGGCTCTTGCTTCTTCAGAGCAGAGAGAGTGAGGAGGCAGTCGAGCCTGTAGGTCTGTACCATGTGGAGGACTTGGGCAGTTTGATTGCGGTCTATTGACGAAGCTTTGCGAATGAAGAGCATCATCTCTGTTGGTGTCCAGATGTTATTGAACAGTATTTGACCCAGAATCTCCCTACTCTGTGGTAAAAGCTCTGAAACTGTATCAAGAATTCTCATTAAAATTTTCTCAGCCAGAGTTGGATTTGATACGTAAAGTTCCTCAACCAAACAGAAAAGGAACTGGTACTTCTTCTCCCAGTCAAGTGAAACAACATTTTTGGTCTCAGTGATGCTCTGAAGAGCCACCTGCAGAACTGCCTCAAGTATGGTGAGTTTCTCAGTCAGAGAAAGTTCCTCATATCCCACAGCCTGATCAAATGTAAACTGAGACCACACTGAAAGCTTGTTTTCTCTGCAATATCGAGCTGTCAGTTCATTATGAAGAGTTTTAATCCGGTCCTCAAGCTCGCAGTCCTGCAAGTCTTCACTTTGTATGATTTTGTATATTGAAAGAAGTTCTCTGAATTTCTGCTCTACATCTGCAAGCTACATTGGAAATGAACAAAAGAGATAAATAATGAAGGGACTTGAATTAAAAATGTACAGTAATATCTCATGTAAATAAATATAAATGCTATATTTGAAAAAGGATGTACATCAATAGTATAGACCAAGGATCAGGAACTTATGACTTGTTTCATTCCTGGATTTTATATACCTCTCACATTTTCCCAACTTGACTGAAAATTCATCTTTGTTAGTGAAAGATATTTTTGCAATTTAAAAGCAGGTAATTCATAGTAATTTTACAAAAATAACTTTAAAAAGTATTTTAAAAAAGGAAGTTAGGCTAACTGAAGAATAACAAAAGCCAAAATCAGTTCAACTTTATTTGGAGTGGTTCCTTGTAGATGATCAGAAACTTAAAAAACATCTGAGTAACTACTGATTAATATTATTAGTAGTAGTATTACACGTGTCATAGGCGGTGTTTTTCTCTTTTATCCTGCTATGTGCTTGTTGAAATAGGCTATATAATATAGCCTGGGATAAGTTACAAGGGAGATCAAGTTTACACATCAACATAAAATGGGATCATTTGTTCAATAAATCATCCTTTTTCCGATAGTCTGGCAGACCGTTCGTGCCGCTTCTAATTTAATAAAATGTGATCATATATGCTACACATTTGAGCTCGGGGTAAATTACCAAAAGCCTGCACAGGTCAGTTCATTTGATCAAGTTCTCCCTCAGAAAACCGGTCATCATCTCAGAGTCAGATGAGACGCTGAGATGACTTCACATGTCCGAAAACGTTGCAGCAGATTTACACACAGATGTTATTTTGATAAACTGACCACATATTGGGACTCTACATGGTTACTTTTTCAGCAGAAAAAATATGAAATCTTATAAAAACTGTCCCACTGTGAAAATTGCGACTGTTTTTGGTTGTGCTCGTCTCTGCTCTGTTCTTTACAACAGTGCAGCCTGAACAGACCCGGTGCATTTTGAGACGTGGTTTAATTTAAACTGGGTTGGAAAAAAAATGTAATAGTCACACTGCCACCTACTGGATACATGTGGTAGAACAGACACTCCTTATGGTCTGTTGAAGAAGGATGACGCAACTGAACGGGCAAATAGGAAGATTCACATGCAAATCCTGCTGTGCAGTTTTGCACCCAAGAACACCAAGAACACCATGAACACCAGGCCTACAGTCAAGCATGGTGGTAGTAGTCTGATGCTCTAGGCCTATTTTGCTGCCAATGGAACTGGTGCTTTTATAGAGAGTAAATTGGATAATGAAGAAGGATTAACTCCAAATTCTTCAGGATAACCTAAAATCATCAGCCTGAACAACCAGGAGAACAATGACCCCAAATACACATCATAAGTGGTAATAGAATGGCTAAATCAGGCTAGAATTAAGGTTTTAGAATGGCCTTCCCAAAGTCCTGACTTAAACCCCATCGAGAACATGTGGACAATGCTGAAGAAACAAGTCCATGTCAGAAAGCCAAAAAATGTAGCTGAACTGATTCTGTCAAGAGGAGTGGTCAAAGATTCAGCCAGAAGATTGTGGATGGCTACCAAAAGAGCCTAATTGAAGTTAAAATGGCCAAGGCACATGTAACCAAATATGTATGTATATTTTTGACCCTGCAGATTTGATCATATTTTCAGTAGACTCATAATGAATTCATAAAAGAACCAAACTTCATGAATGTTTTTTTATGACAAAGAAGTTTGTGTCCCAATTACTCTCACAGAAAAATAAGAGTTGTAGAAATTATTGGAAACTCAAGACAGCCATGACAATATGTTCTTTATAATGTAAACTTTTGAGCACAACTATAGCTCACTATGAATTCTCTGGAAAAGTGACCTGCTGTATTAACACATGGGCTCAGACATGATGCAGACTTTGAACTACAGAGCTGGCAGGGTTAAGTCTGTTTAATGTCTGGTCTAACTGATTCAGACATTTTCATTCATGCATACAGCTCCTAAAGTCTGGACGATTGTACTGCATGTGTGAAAGGAGCTTAAAACTTTATTGTCCATCAAATAATGACAGATATGTGTCTTAGGTTAGGGGTTCATGATAACTCAGTGAAACATGGATAACTGTGTTTTTAGCAATTCCCAACCAGATCTCAGGACTAGGACTGTGGCTCTTTTCTTAATTTCTAAAAGAAATTTAGATTGTATGGGTTTAAAATGTTCCTGACCCTTGGTATAGACATTGATTTTGTAAGTGTCCCATTAATGCCATACCTCATTCCTTTCGATTGCAGCTGCATCATCTTCTATTAGCTGAACATATGTGCGCTCTTGATGATGTGCCTGACCTCTGAGGCTCAGTTTCTCACGAAGTTTCTCCCTCGACTGAGACAGTTTCTCTCTGGAGGTCTCACTCTCTCTGTCAATCTCCTCCTGAATCCTTCGCTCCCGTTCCAGGTGTTCTTGTCGTCTTCTCTCCTCCTGTCGTCTCCTCTCCTCCTCCTGTCGTCTTCTCTCCTCCTGTCGTCTCCTCTCCTCCTCCTGTCGTCTTCTCTCCTCCTCCTGTCGTCTTCTCTCCTCCTCTTGTCGTCTTCTCTCCTCCTGTCGTCTCCTCTCCTCCTCCTGTCGTCTTCTCTCCTCCTCTTGTTGTCTTCTCTCCTGTTCTTGTTGCCGCTGATCATCCTCCTGTTTTCCTGTGGAAAAGATTTAAGTTTTTTTTTAATAAAAACAGTACAGATTTGTAGATCTGCATTTTAAAGGTGATCCAGAGGAGCTGAATGACTCGCATGTAATAAAGACACAAATCTAACTATTATTCTATTTTGACGAATATATATTTTTTTGAAAAGTGTGTGGGTCTCTCTGACTGCGGTAAACTGATTCAAAACAAACATTTAAGTGAGAAAGTTTTCAGTCTTGGAGATCAAGTGTGTGAGGAACAACAAGGGAGCTCATCTCTGAGCTCTGACTGGTCTCCCTGTATGTTAAATTATCCATCCATCCATCCATCCATCTTCTTGCCGCTTATCCGAGGTCGGGTCGCGGGGGCAGCAGCCTAAGCAGGGAAGCCCAGACTTCCCTCTCCCCAGCCACTGCTCTTCCAGGGGGACCCCGAGGCGTTCCCAGGCCAGCCGAGAGACATAGTCTCTCCAGCGTGTCCTGGGTCTTCCCCGGGGTCTCCTACCGGTGGGACGTGCCCTGAACACCTCACCAGGGAGGCGTCCGGGAGGCATCCTGGTTAGATGCCCGAACCACCTCATCTGTCTCCTCTCGACATGGAGGAGCAGCGGGTCTACTCCGAGCTCCCTCCGGATAACTGAGCTTCTCACCCTATCTCTAAGGGAGAGCCCAGCCACCCTACGGAGGAAGCTCATTTCGGCCGCTTGTACCCGCGATCTTGTTCTTTCGGTCACTACCCAAAGCTCATGACCATAGGTGAGGGTAGGAACCAAGATGGACTGGTAAATTGTAGAGTCCGCATTACTGCAGACGCCGCACCGATCCGCCTGTCGATCTGCCATTCCATCCTTCCCTCACTCGTGAACAAGACCCCGAGGTACTTGAACTCCTCCACTTGAGGCAGAATTGAGGCGAAGAGTGCACTCCACCCTTTTCCGGTTGAGGACCATGGCCTCGGATTTGGAGGTGCTGATTCTCATCCCGGCCGCTTCACACTCGGCTGCGAACCGATCCAGTGAGAGTTGGAGGTCACGGTCTGATGAAGCCAACAGGACCACATCATCTGTAAAAAGCAGTGACCCAATCCTGAGGTCACCAAACCGGACCCCCTCTACACCCTGGCTGCGTCTAGAAATCCTGTCCATAAAAATTATGAACAGGATCGGTGACAAAGGGCAGCCCTGGCGGAGTCCAACTCTCACTGGAAACAAGTCCGACTTATTACCGGCGATGCGGACCAAGCTCTGACACCGGTCATACAGGGAACGGACAGCCCTTATCAGGGAGTCCGATACCCCATACTCCCGGAGAACCCCCCACAGGATCCCCCGAGGGACGCGGTCGAATGCCTTCTCCAAGTCCCCAAAACACATGTGGACTGGTTGGGCAAACTCCCATGCACCCTCAAGGACCCTGCAGAGGGTGTAGAGCTGGTCCACAGTTCCACGGCCCGGACGAAAACCACACTGCTCCTCCTGAATCCGAGATTCGACTATCCGACGGACGCTCCTCTCCAGCACCCCCGAATAGACCTTACCAGTTAAATTATGTAATGCTTAATTCTATTTGATATTTTCAACAGGTTAAACTCACGTTATAATGGTGACGGTGGTCTTGCGTGTAGATTTCGGGAGATGTTTAAAATCTAGGTCATAGGTTGCAGAACAGCCACCGTTTCAAAGCTGTTTTTATTAACTTCCGGTGTGTTGCATTTGTAGGTTCATCAACAGTGATTCAAAACAAAGTATTTTGTTTGTATTGAGTTGTCTCAGATGCTATTGGAGGCTATTTCATGCTACGTTCATGCTGAATATTTCAAATGTAACGTTAACAGTCAATACCACAAATGTACAGTAAATCTAACTTACATGACCTTACCTCTAAACCTCTTTATGATTTAAACACAGACTAGTAATCAACATAATGAACAAACTGTGATAACTCACCATAGTTGGGACATGTTTCAATTTCACTGAATGTGCTGCAGTGCAACTCAAAGCGTGAGCGGTCACTGCTCTCTCTTATGGTGAACGTGGGATCGCCTCTGTGAGTATTGAACCAATATGACAGAGTATCCTCATTATGGTTGTTGAATCTCAGGTAAATGTAGCGGTTGATTAACAGATATTCTCGATACTGTCCACGACTGCCACTGGATAGACGATTGAATCCCTAAGAGACAAAAAAAGATGATTTTGATTAACAGGGCTGTGGAATTGTAAAATAACTGCACACAGCAAAACAACATGCCTTAAAGTCCGTGTTAAGTAAGAATAAATAGAACAGAAGTGTGTTGTTAACCACCGTGCCAAATTTGAATGATTAATAAAATCGCCAAATATGTGAAATCAAGCTTCAAGTCCCAAACACTGTGGGCGTGCCCTCCGAGTCCACTGAAGCCCCCCCCCCCCTACCAAGTGTCACCTGTCAATCAAAGTCACCACCTCTACCGGAAACATGGACACTCGGTCTGAGAGCTTTCTGCTGCTAACTTAGCTGCTAGCTCAGCGGCTAACTAGGCTACTAACTCGACGGCTAGCTCCGTAGACTGTAGTAGTAGTAGTGTGTGCTGAATGTATTTATACCTCTACAGCAGCAGGGCGGGTTTATGCTAATCCTATCTCCACAATTCAAATCTAAATGGTTGAAATGCTTTTTACACCTTTTTTAGAAATACATTTATGACCTATTTAATGTGTTTAGAAGAAAATGTCTGAATTCACTTTACACAGTCTTTAAAGGGGCTATATGTGAAATACAGCTTTATTAGCTTTCAGGAATTTTATTTTTGCTATGTAAACAACTAATGGTGATATTACATCTGGAGTAGAGAGTTACGTCACACGCCCTCTGTTTTGGAAGCCGTGCCAGCAGCGCGTTCATGTTAGTGCATGTGAGCCACCTCCTCCTCTCCTCCACCGGAACCGTTAACCCACTCCCCCTATATAACCGGAATGGTTAACCCACTCCCCCTATATAACCGGGACCGTAATGCCACTCCCCCTATCAAACCACTGAGGACCGGCTGCGGACTTAGCGAAAGCGACATGGCGGAGGAAAACCCCATGAAGAGACCACGCTCAGCTGCCAAGAAACTCTCCGATAAAGAGAGGAATAAGACCCGGGTTAACATTGGCCTTGCCGAGGTGGAGAGCCCTGCGAGAAGAAAAAGGGATACATTCTGACTCGGAGCTAGCTCTTCTTCTCTTGGACCAGTAAGTAACGTTATGTGTATACAGTCACATATCTGTTTAGTTAGTGTTAGACTAACGTTAGACATTATGTCGCATATCATGTTCATTTAGTTGACAGTCTTAGGACGAAGCCTGAGCTGCAGCTCGGCTTCATGATAGCCATGGAGGGGAGCGTACATATGTTCCCCGGCTAGCTCGGCGGCTAATTCGGCTGCTAACTGGCTAACTGTAGACGGGATCATCCCTATGTTCCCCGGTCACATACAAAGCGGGGAACATAGGACGCGGAGAACATAGGGATGATCCTGCCATGGAGTGAGCTAGCATTCAAACATAAAGAATATAAAGTGTGTGTGTGTGTTATACTGGTGTTAGCCGCAGCCACAGTGAGTAAGATGGTTATAAGTTTATTGTTCCTCTATGTGAAAGACAAAGACGAATAATCGGACTGTGTGTAACTCCTGTAGTGCTGGATATAATGTAGTTCTACTCAGACTGGTCCCGGTTTTGTTTTGCTGTTAACACAAACAAGCTAACGCTAAGATGATAGACATTTTGGTCTGACAACTACTTGTGTTTTCTATAACTGAAGAAGTTTATTGTAATTGACAGTTTAGCAATTCTGACATTTTTAAATGTGAGAATTGTCTGTCATGTTGGGTTTGTTTAGATTAAAGCTCTGAAATATGTTATACACAGGTTACATTTTTTGTCTTGCATTCCTCAGGTCATAATGCTCAATACTGCAGTTACTCCACCATGGCAGACTGGCAGATGCTGTGTGATGGAAGGAATAACACCAGGAGCTACTCTTCAGACTCTCCGTCCTGTCCTCATCACATCCTCATCAGTGGCTTTGAGTACAGCAGGCGCCACAAAAGCGGACAAACCATACTGAATTACACTTTGCATGCTGCTACTTTGTCACTACTGATCATAAACCTTACATGGTGTCATTATTGTCATTATTTCTGAATTTGATTTGCTTTTGATCTATTGTCTTCAGTTTGTTATGAACTGAAGGGGCAGTAAACCACATTTGAGATGTTAAAACAGAACTGTAATACATCAATGTGTATGACAGTGGAGATTTGTTTTCATTTCAACTTCAGTGTAGATTCAGTGTTGTACAGATACAGATACAATTGACCTTTTTTTGTCCAGATGGTTACAGCAAGAAGAGAAAGGTGATGTATACCTCTAAAAAATGTAGTATTTATGATTATTGTTTTCTGGAATTGACTGTGCAATACTGCTCACCAATAAACTTGACATGATTTGATATTATATTCATGCTTCACCCATTTCAACATTATCCTTTATAACACTGTAGATAACACCGGCTTAGTCCACTACTGCTTAGAGAGTGTAATTCAATCACTGACCATACACAAGTGAAATGTAAATTGATGTACTGTTTACCACAAAGCAGAAAACTTATGGTGTTTCACAATTCGGTTATTAGTGAATGAAGCAGATCCACACATCATTTTTTGAAGAATATTTGTTTACTCATTAATGAACAATAGGCTGAACAATAACTTCTGAACATAAATTATTATAAATGATTAATTAAACATGTTAGGAGTCTACTTAATAGGACTGAGTTGCCTTTGATCTCTAAATGATGCATGTTCCTGTAAATCTGGGGTGCATGTTGCTGCAGATGTCAGAGGTAGGTATGGCATGGCAGTTGAGCATCATGATGGCCCTGCTGCATCATCAGAGCATCAGAAACCAGCCCTGGCCTCAGGTCCAAAAGGCTCTTTCAAGGGTCAAGTCTTGAAGCAGGCTCTGTAAAAGATGAACAACACGTACACTGAAAAGTAAATCATGATGTAGACAGACTGGAAAAACTGGCGTTTCACACTATGTTGATATTTTACAATTGACTTCAAATGGATAGAAACACAGATGATACAAACCTCTGTTTCTTCTCATCTGAGCAGCTCACACCGGCTCCTCTGAGGAGGCAGACACTCTGCAGCTGCCTCAGCCGACATGATGCTGCTACTGCTGCCCTTACCAAAACCAAAATCAAACTATCAGTTATGAAGAGAGCAGCAACAATTATAATATAACATAATTTTATAAGGAACAAACTTAGCATTAGCTACCTTAGAGACAGTTGATGAACCAGACTCTGGCTACATTACACTAGCAACACATGTCTTAGTCAATATTTTCACAATTGCACAAAAACCCAAATGTGTGTTTGCCAGCAGTGCTCATAAAACCCAACAGAAATGATCAATGTGAAGTTGTTAGCTTGGCTACTATGTTCAGCTTGTTAATTTTCAACTACTAGCAGTTAGCTAACGTTAGCATCGGAAAGCTAATAACTGTTACACTACTTTACTAATGCGTTACTCTCGCTTGTATTACTTACTTCGTTATTTGACGTCACAACGGTCCGTTGTGTCCTGAGTTAGCTGTTTCATCACGGATGGAAAGTGCTTCACTGAAAACAGGCAGGTAGAGGAGGAGGAGCAGACGGAGAGCGAGGGGGAGGCGAGCGGAAAGGGGGGGTGTACCCCTTAGCTAGTTTTGTTTTGGTAGCACGCAGTCCAGAGCTGCGACGTTTAGCGGTGAAATTGAAATCGCATTTAGCCCCTTTAAGGATTGTCCAGACGTAGAACTATAACTATTATAACTACTGTAGAAACTGTTTTTTTTGGTTGCGTCGTCATGGCAACACCTTATGACAGATTGTCATATACCATCCCCAAGGTCTTGAGGCTTTTCTGACTAAATTTTGATGAGGGCTCTGATCATCGTGCTACCCACAGGGCATCACGGTGTGAAACATGCAACTTCCTGTTGCCAGTAGGTGGCACTATGACTCAGATCCAGTATTGACACATAAATATTATCAAGCACAAGAAGTCTGGGCCTCATAGGATCAGTTATGTTAGGCTATTTCATTTTTCATTTGTCCAAAGTGTTATTTTTAAATATCTATAACTTGTTTAGTATTATACATGTTTTCATTTATTCAGTACAGTTGTTCCACAGATTAACTCCTTTTACTGTGATACAATGATATTTAGCATTCATCCTCATTAATTGTTTTCTGAACACAGATATTCAGTCGTAACAGTGCTTGTTCTGCCATTTGTTTGAGTATTAACATAATTTAATGCACTGCAGTGCCCCCTTTTGGTTATTTTAGCAGTTGCAGAGCAGGGTATTTCTCTTAGTGTAATGAGCCAAGACAGAGAGCACATGTGCCTGCATCTCCTGCTGTAGTTATTCTTCACATTGTTGCCTTGGACACTATTTGTCTGTGAGTATTATTGATTTATACGTTTTAAAAATGTTGTCTATCATATATTTGCTCTGTATTTATTTTATTTCTAATTCGGTCAAGAGATTGCTTAATTGATTTCTAGCATAGCTGTAGTGGTAGTAGCTAGCTCACTGTGATGCAGCATTGGTTATGCTATGTACACTGTGTTGTGTAATAGTGTAATAGTTCTGCTAAAATATTGATTTGTTTGTATTTTGTGATATTTCAGTTTTTATTTTCAATACATTTGCAAGAATTTCTAAAAACCTTTTTTGGCTTTGTCATTATGTGGTGTTGTGTGTAGAAGAAAAGGAAATTAATCCATTTTGGAAATAGGCTGTAACATAACAAAATGTGGGAAGTGAAGGGTTGTAAATACTTTCTGGATGCTCTGTATTTATCTCATATTTACACTATATATTTTATTAATAATGGCACCCTTTATATTTATATCTTTATACTTTTGTTAAATTTTTTTTGTGTGTTAAATGTATCTTTATCTTTGCTGGACAGGTACCACGAACATTTCACTACACATTGTACTGTGTATAATTGTGTTTGATAATTATAGTCTATTTTTATATGTTTATATTTTCATACTTTATTGTTTTTAAAATGTTCAGGCAAAATAAATTAAAGTAAGAATTTTGGGACTTTTTGAGTTGATACTTCGGGAGTTAAAGATTTACCGAAATGAAGAATTCAAATGAAGTACTGATACTGAACAGCTGGTACCGGGTACTGGTATCAGTGAAAGGTACCCAACCCTACGAGTCACTCACAGGTCACGGTGGTGACTGTCCACTCCTAACAAAGTCAAGTAACTCCAGCATACTGATTCTTGTTGAGAAAGATTAGTCAACATACTCTGGGGTCAAACTCAACCTAGTGACAGTCAGTCCAGCAGCTGAGAGGACTGAAGTTTTGTGGCGCTAACTTGGTCAGCCTTGGGAAGGATGGGAGGATCACACATTCTGGGTCCTTCTCCTTCTCTGCGCATGAGATGGATATTATTGAGGCTGAAGGTGAGGGGATAAGTGTTCAAGATGGAGACATCTTTCTCTGCAGACATGACCATGTGGCAAGCTGCGTGTCCTTCATCAGCTGCCAGTACTCCTCCTTCAGCTTCAGGATCCTGGCATCTTGAAGTTTAGTAACGGTGTGGTCCTACAGGACAGTTCTGTCCCACCAGCCAATCAAACATCTCACAGAAAGAGTTCCACTGTGTTTTACATGATTGGATAAGACAGTGAGTTGCAAGGCCCATTTGCTCCTGTTTCTTCTGCTTTGGTTGTCATTCCAGTCTTCTCCGATGTAGTGGCAGGTGATGGTGAGGTAGCTCTCAGCTGTTAAAGCGGCCCAGCAGTCTGGTTAGAGCAACTCTCTCAGCTGTGGCCAACTTTTTTAACTACTTCATTGTAGTGAGTTTCTAGGAGTCTGGTGATGGTACATCATGATGGAATCTGATATGCTGGTTTTAATATATTAATCAAATCCCCAAAACCTTTGCCCTCAACAATACTCAAGCATATCCGTCTTAATCAGACTGAGGTGAGAGCAGGATACACTGGTGTTAACCAGAATGGATATACGTTGTTTAAGTGGTACATCAGTGGGGTCATTGCCGTGTTGTACATAGACACGGCTTTGCAGTGTTTATAATGAATCTTATCATTTTTAGTTCAAAATGGTCCAACCTTGCCTTGACCTCATGTATAAGTTTGAAATCTTTGGCAGCTCGCAGGCAGCTGAGTGTTTTCTCCTTCAAATATCCCCCCCCCCCCTTGCTTCAAGACCCACAGTACGCAACACAACCTCTATTTGATCAATTTTTAAAAATTACATGATCAACGCATTTCTTAATGATCAATTATTGATAGATCATGCCCATCCCTAATAATGACTTTACTGTGACATGGCTCTTTATTCTCTCCATCTCAGGCACTTCCCTTAAACTCCTGCCTGAATATGGAGGACTTCATCTTCATGACTGATTTAATGTTACAAATGTATGAGAAATAATCTATGTGACTTATGTTCTATCTTTCTACATTTTTATAGCAATCACATTATTATATGTTAAAATTATGATGATGTTACATGATGGCTTTATGCGGATAATGCCCTTTGTCTTTTGTTCACTCCACTCTAATTGCATTCTTTCATTATTCTCACCTGACCTAATATTGATTAATTGATCTTTGTGACATCTTCAAATATATTGTCTATGTTTTTGATATATCATTGACTGTCTCAGATGGTTATGGAGCTGATAAATGTGATTTCAATATTTTCATTATATTTCTAGATATTACACAGATTTGTATTTGAGCCACAAGGTGGAGCCTGTTGCCACAAATGAAGTGTTTGTGATAACTGGTCACCGTGAACGCTGCCTTTTATATTTAAGATGTCTATTTCCATTTGCAAGCATAAAGAAGGGCAGTGATTAAAGTAGCTTTAGTGAGCAAGTGAAGACAGTGTGCAGATATTTGATGAACTTCTGGACACATGAAAATGGAATTTCAATTTAAACACCACTCCGAATCCCCTCCTTAAATTTTGACACATTACAACTGTTTTTCAAACAGATGGACTAAAATATTAACTTGATGCTCGCTTCATTAACACAGGACCAACATTATTTATATTAATTCAAATTGATGTGCACTAAAACCTGAAAAAGTGTGAACAAAGTTGATATGAACAAACAAACTCACCTCTGAGGGGGATCTGGTGTAGTACCAGGTATAAGGAGTCTCATTCCTCACTGAAACTGTGGCACCCATGATTCAGGACCTGTTGAAAAAAAACATGGCTTTAAAACTAAAGTCAGTGGATCTGTAAGTTGTAAGTTGTGAATCTGACATGATTATATTATAATCATATATATATATATATATGTCCATATTTAGGGTCAAGCATGAACCTTGACCTCACAGTAAAGCCGCACTATCATCTTGTCAGAGAGACATACTGTTCTTCTCTTCTTGAGAAAGTAAAGGCAACAGTCTGTGGTGTTTTGGTGAAAGCAGGAGTCCCTTTGATAATGGTGATGCAGCATTGCTGTGGTATTCAAGGTCAGAGGATATGACTGTCTGACTCCCTAACCTCACAAATTGCTAACTATGTTTCCTTGTTTGCAGAATAACGAACCAATAAGCTAATTCCATTACTGTAGATGCATTGAGTATGACTATTTATGGGTATAGTGGTTTCGTGGTACTATCTGGACAGCTTACGGACTTTGCACTGAGGATAGTTTCCCCAGAATCCTGATGGCACCATGCATCAGACGGGTGTACTGATAATACTTTTATTGTCCTCGGCCAAGTTTCAATCAATATTTTCCACGTAAGACATCCTGGTCTCCTGGGCACTTCATGTACTGCTGAGGTTAACCAATTCCACAGTAATACCTTTGGACTTCTTGTAGAGAGATTCATGGAGGAGGAAACTCGTGGTCTAGAGTGTCATGTTGTAAAATGGGAGGTGAAAGTGGATCATGTCCTCAATATACTGCATATATATGATAAAGCATCTTGTGCATTATCTCAACAGATTCTTTTAAACTACAATTACTGGAGAAACCTTGTAGTTAAATATGATTATTTGAAAGATTCAAATGTACATAGTTTATTCTAAGAAGTAAATGTGTTTGTGAAAGAACAGGTCGTTCTGAAGAGCTTGGTGAATTCATAGGATGAGAAACAGTGTCAAAGGCTGCACTCAGGTCGAGGAGAACCAGAATGGAGAGAAGTCCAGAGTCAGATGCCATCAGGAGGTCGTTGGTGATTTTCACTAGGGCTGTCTCAGTGCTGTGGAGGGGACGGGCTGTCTCAGTGCTGTGGAGGGGACGGAAGCCTGACTGAAACTGTTCATAGAGGTTGTTGTCAGACAGATGGGTGTGGACCTGAGCTGCAACCGTTCTTTCAAGTATTTTGGAGAGAAATGGCAAGTTAGAGATGGGACGGAAGTTGTTCAAGTCATTCGGATCGGCGCCAGGTTTCTTGAGTGTTGGTGTTATTGCAGCAGTCTTTAGTGATGATGGAACAACACCAGAGGTCAGTGAGGAATGACTTGGATAGACTTGGCTTTATGAATGAGACCACTTATTTCAGAGACAGTTGGCAGTATGAAGCTGGTGAGCGGAGAGCTGAAGGAAGATTTAGGCCAAGAGTGCAGAGAGGATGGAGAGTTTTTAGTAGCAGTCAGAGTCTGGTGGATATTTTCAATTTTGGCATTGAAGAAGGTCATGAAGGTATCACACTGTGTAACTGTGAGCAGATGAGGTGGTAGAGCATCAGGTGGTTTCAGAATGTTGTTGAGAGTTGAGAATAGGGCTCTAGTGTTCCCATCAGCTGTCCTGATTAAGGTTCTGTAGTATGTGGTCTTGGCTGAGGAAAGAGCATCCTTGTATTGGAGTATGTGATTATGGTACATTTCTTTGTGATCTGCAAGGCCGATAATTACTGTTCTCACAAGGTAACTAGTTACTTTATAATGGCATTTTTACTATATAATGGAACTAGTTCCTTTATAATGTAACTAGTTACTTTATAAAGGAACTAGTTAATTGATAATGGAGCTAGTTACTTCATAATAGCAGTGACTTTGTAATGTAATTAGTTACTTTTAAAAGTAACGTTCCCCAATGCTTCCTGTTAGTTTCTGTATTGATTTAAAATTGATTTTACTTGTTTTTAAAGCTCTTCGTGGTCTTGCTCCAGCGTATATACAGTAGCTCTATAGAGTTATATAACTGCTGACTCCTCAGGTCCTCTGACAGGAGTCTGTTTGCTGTTCCAAAGGTCAAAACTAAAGAAAGAAAGTGTGGAAAGTCATAAAAGGAAACTCAAAACCTTCCTGTTCAGCCTGGCTTTTGATTGACAGTTGTTTACAGTATTTTTAGTCTATTTTTATTGTATTTGTTTTGATGTTTTAAAATTGTTCTCTTCTATCATTATTATTATTATCATTCTATGTTTTATCTTATCAATTTTATTCACGTTTCTTTTGTCTTTTTAATTTTGGGGTTGCATGACCAATGTAAGATGTACATATGCATGTATACATTCTGCTGATTTCATTGTTCTCTCAGAAACTATAGTACTTTAGACTCTTTGCTGGTTGAGAAGAGCTGATGTCATTCTGTATGTATGTATATATTTTCTTCAATCCAGCATTTGTGTATTATTTCATATTGTTGTTCAGTGCTGAGACCATTTCACTTCTTTATCTCATATTTGTATTTAATAGATGTCAATAATTGATATTATTTCATTATAATTAATTGATTCATACTGAGCTGAGGGGGCAGAGTGAGAGAGCTTTGAGTCAGGACTCAGTAGAATCTAAGCACACAGACATATTACATGCATTTTAGACTTCTCTCACAGAAAACAGAAAACCCACAGGAGCTCGATCCTGCAGCCACGGAGCGAGACAGGTTTAACCATTACGCACATTACGCGGCACGGACACAGGGTAAAAAATGACAAGAGTTCATACCTTCCATGTGAGAGGACAGGACAGCAAGATGAGACGACTCAGTCACGACAAATCAAACCTCCGCCACACCGGACTGAAGCCACATCACGGGACGCAATGAAAGAGAAGGAGAAGTAAAGGATGGACGCACCGCCACACAAAGTTTAGCTCCAGTAGAGTTGGCTGAATGCCAAGCAGCAGTAGGGAGGAAGACGACTTATCTGGTTACATAATAAATAATTAAACTAAAGAACAAACCTGCTTTTACTCTTGCTGTGATTTATCCATGTTTTTAGTTTTATTTTTACCCCAAATGCAGCCACAGGTAACAAGCACAGACTGGGTCAATGATCTATTTATATATTAAGGAGTTGGGGGGGGGGGGTGTTGCCCACGTGTGTCTGGGCACTTCATGCACTGCTGAGGTTAACCATTGACAAACAAATTCTTCATAACAGGAACAAATTCCACAGTAATGCCTTTGGACTCATAAAAACTCCTGTAGGTGTAATGGCCAGGTGACAGACACACAAGGAAAGAGAGTGTTAAAACCAAAAGAAGAGGAAGGGGAGAGGGAGACAGTGGCTGCAGGGTGGATTATAGAAGGCAGAAGTGGAAGTTGTGACCTGAAATGTCAATTTAGATACACAAGTTTCTTGTAGAGAGATTTATGGAGGAGGATCCAAATTCAAATCTTGTGGAAAGCTTTCCTAGAATTGTGGAAGCTGTTATTGCTGCAAAGGAGCAACTGTTAGGGAACTGTCCATATTTAGGGTCAAGCATGAACCTTGACCTCACAGTAAAGCCGCACTATCATCTTGTCAGAGAGACATACTGTTCTTCTCTTCTTGAGAAAGTAAAGGCAACAGTCTGTGGTGTTTTGGTGAAAGCAAGAGTTACTTTGATAATGGTGATGCAGCATTTTAAATTATTTAAATATGCAGATGACATGGCCCTAGTGGGACTGTTCCACAAGAATGACAGCATATCTGATTATGTTAAACATGTTTTTGAGCTAGAACAGTGGTGTAAGACTAGCTTACTTTTAATCAATGCAGGTAAAACAAAGGAGCTAATTCTTAATTAAACAGGTTCTCCAACACCACTGATACTAAGCTGTTTTAAGTATTTGGGTACACACATTGATGATAAGCTGAACTTCACAAAAAATGTTGATGCTATATGCAAAAAGGCCACCCAAAGATTGTTTTTAATTAGGAAACTAAAGGGCTCTGGAGTCAGCTGTAATATTTTGAAAGGACATATGTCAGCCTGATAGAGCGCGTCCTTAGTTACAACATCTTTGTCTGGTTTGGTCACCTGACTTTATTTAACAAGAACAAGGTGTCCAGAATTGTCACAATGGCAGGAAAATTCTAGGAAGACCTCAAAAAACACTAGAAAACCTACACAGCACTGCAGTCCACAGCAAAACTATGACAATATTAGATGATGACACCCACCCCCTCCATCCTGAGTTCAAGCTGCTTCCCCTAGGGCTGCGCTATAAAGTACATATGGCAAGGAAAAAAAATCTAAAAAAAATCTAAAAAAAAAAAAATATATATATATATATATATATATATATATATATATATATATATACACACACACAGTATATATAATACTCTTGCTGGTATTTGATTTCTTTATGTCAATCATTTCAAAGATTAGGGAGGAGTTTAACAGCCTCCACTGGAGAACTGATGGGGTTCCAGAAAAAGACTGAAATATGAACCCTTACAGGTTTGTTATTTTCAGGTGAAGCTTTGTTTTAAATGTAGAAATGAGCTCTTCAGCAATGACTGTGTAATTGATTATGATTGTGTTTGTGTTGACTGGAACACGGTTTGGACTCAAATGCACAACTGGAGACAAATCAGTTCACAAAACACAGCCCTTTAATTCAAAACAGGTCAGTAGAGGCAGGCACAGCAACCAATCCAGAGAAGGCAAAAGGTCGGGCCCAAAAACGATGTAACATGTAGTAGTGATGTTTCTAATTATTGGTGGAGTCCAGAGGAGAGACAAAGCCATCACTCTTTTTCTTTAGAGAACAGGAAATACTAAATCTGCACATTAATTTAATTTAACAATTTTGAGATGATTAGAATAATTGTACAAACATATAAAAGGATGTAACTGATGTAGTTTTCGTGCGTGTTGTCATGTTTCTTACATAGTCCACTCAATCGATCACAGATTTACTGATTCAGACATTTTTAAAAAGCGTGTGAATAACAGCTTCCAACGGAAACTAATGAGGAGGTGAAACATGTTAAAAGAGAAATAAGTCTGATGTAATTAAACTTAACCAAACATAATTACACTTAGGCATAAAAGTGAGCTCTCTCTCTCTCTCTCTCTCTTTCTCTGTGTGTCTCTCTCTCTGTCTCTCTCTCTCTCTCTCTCTTTCTCTGTGTGTGTGTGTCTCTCACTCTGTCTCTGTCTCTTTCATGCAATTGGTTAAATTCAGCCAGGAAAACCTATCTAGGTTAGAGATCAGGAGCTCTCATTAAAGTACTCAACATACTCAAAACTAACAAATAACCAAAACCAGAATATGAGTTCAAACACATTATATTCCTCTAAAATGCTGCAAACACACCAAAGAATGGCAAAATGTGGCACGCTGCAAAAACACAACTTTTTCCTTCAGACCTGGCAGCAGCATGAATAATAAGAGGGGAGGATGGACAATGTTTCCAGCTGTATTCTCATCGCCCAGTTAACAACCTGTTGGTGAGGGTGGGATCGCATGTCAGCAAGCAGTCACCAACTACAGTGTATGTGTGTGTGTGTTCCATTGTTTGTGTCTTTAGGGTGGAAATAAATAGTTTGAAGCGTAGATCAACACATCAGAGGTTTTCTTTCTCCTCAGTTCGCAGCAAAACGTTAAACTATTGCTGACTTCTCTTGGCCTTCCCCACACCTGCAGGTTTTCTGTTAAGATTGCTTTGCGGCTTACGGCTGGACGCTTTTTGCCTGCTTTCAGTTTGTACACTGCTTAATGAATCCTTGATACTCAGGTACTCAGGAGTGTTTATATCTTTATGTTTGTCTTGTTTCACCCACTCCATCAACCGTTCCGTCTTATTCTGATTGATGAGTCCCTGCCGGCTGTACGCTGTCACAAGATTGGTGAAACCGGCCTTGTAGTAGCCCCTGGTACCTTCCTGTGACATGAGGTTATGAGATGGTCTTCTGTTTTCACCTGGAAGTAGAATAATGTGAAATAAACAGTAAGAAATGTTTAAACACTGCATGGTTATGGTTGTTCATCCCAAGTGAACTCTATTATTAAGTGTGGACTCCAAAATACAGTTTTATTAGTTTAATGCCACTTTACTTCAGTAGGATTTCAGAGTCTGAGTGGCTGGTGTAACTTATAACAGAGTAACATAATGATAGGATGGTTATCAAGTTCCAAAACTGTAACATGAAAGGCAACGATTAGGAAAGTGATGAGCCTCCTAATTTGATGAAAGATTATATTTTGTCCTTATTTCTCTTCACTGAAGCATTAGTGAGTTAATTAGTCAGAAACCATGTCAGCTAGGTCTTACCTAAATCAGCCAGCAGTTGCTGTGAGGTTACAGGATGAGCCAGAATCATAGACTGTTTCAGCACTCTCTCCACATCTCCACTGACGAGGCTTTCTGCTAGCAGCTCCCTGTGAGATAAGAAGAACACAAAAACACCACCTACAGGTCTAGTTCCAGATCATCAGATTAATCTGGTTGAATAACTTTCAGAGTCAAATCTAATGCTTACCGGCTCTTCTTGGCATAGTGGCTTGAGGCAGTGGTGAGAGCACATCTGTGATCTACAGCCAACACCTCCATGGCAACAAGATTACGCCCATTATTATCATCCTTAATGCCCTCTATCATTTCATAAAGTTTTGGATTTGTATTTTTGAGCTGCTCCTGTAGCTCAGGTTTGTCTTTTATCCTGTTCCGAGCTTGGTCAACGGAGTTCTTGGGAGGAATGTGGTCTGCATTCACTGGTGGACTGTTGTTGTTGTTGTTGTTAGCAGATCTTCGAGCATCTAGCAAACTGGAAAATAAAAATATATTTAATCCCTTACTGAATCTTAACTTTATGGACATTAAATAATTATACTCTGACAAGTTAAGCACTATTTCTACTTGTTTATGAGACCAGTTCAGAACACAAAGATTTTAAAGTATTCTTAAAGTTATTATATTAACTTACTGTTTGTATTTACCAACATGTCCAAGTTTATAGGTTTTGATAATATCACATTCATCAGTATTGATTGAGTTGATACTCTCCAAATATTCCTCATTGGTAATAAGGTCAGGCTCTTTTGGCCTCGCTCCTCCAGTGATGGCGTATTTTCCAGGGTTTTTGTGGGTCTCGTTGTAGCCTCTCTGAAGCTTAAGAGCCGGTGCATACGCAGGAAGGTTTTCCTGAACCTGATCAAAAAAGTGCCTCAATATGTTGATTTGTTCACATGCACAGTCAGAGTTAACCCAGTCTCACATCAAAACATACCACAGCTACGTTGGTCCGTAGTGCAAAACAGAGCCATCTCACAATTTGTGAGATGGCTCCATTTTTTCTGCCCTATTCTTTTCTATATGACTGCGATCACATCACGTGACATTCAGCTTTTTATCAGCGAAAACAAATAAAATGGCTGACATTCATTTAATTCTCAGTGTCAAATGTATTATTTTAAGATAGTTTCGGCATTGGAATGTGTTTTGGAAACCACTGGCTTAGCATGATGGGTAATGTCTGGAAATACTAATGATATACTGCTCTGCAGGAATGTTGGGTTTTGTTCAGATAACAGAACTGAGACAATAAATTATCATATACAGTGGGGAGAAGAAGTATTTGATACTCCGCCGATTTTGCAGGTTTTCCCACTTACAGAGCATGTAGAGGTCTGTAATGTTTATCATAGGTTCTCTTCAACTGTGAGAGACGGAATCTAAAACAAAAATCCAGAAAATCACATTGTATGATTTTTAAGTAATTAATTTGAATGTTATTGTATGACAAAAGTATTTGATCACCTACCAACCAGTAAGAATTCCGGCTCTCACAGACCTGTTAGTTTTTCCTCTTGTCTCCTCTCATTACCTGTATTGACTGAACCTGTTTGAACTGGTTACCTGTATAAAAGACACCTGTCCAAACACTCAATCAAACAGACTCCAACCTCTCCACAAGCACAAGGCTGGGATGGGCTACAGGACAACAGGTCTGGGGATCCATGCAAGATCTCACCTGGTGGGGCATCAATGACCATGAGGAAGGTGAGGAATCAGTCCAGAACTACACAGCAGGACCTGGTCAATGACCTGAAGAGAGCTGGGACCACAGTCTCAAAGAAAACCATTAGTAACACACTACGCCGTCATGGATTAAAATCCTGCAGCGCACCAAGCTCCCCCTGCTCAAGCCAGCAGGTCCAGGCCCATCTGAAGTTTGCCAATGTCCATCTGGATGATCCAGAGGAGGAATGGGAGAAGGTCATGTGGTCTGATGAGACAAGAATAGAGCTTTTTGGTCTAAACTCCACTCCACTCGCCGTGTTTGGAGGAAGAAGAAGGATGAGTACAACCCCAAGAACACCATCCCAACCGTGAAGCATGGAGGTGGAAACATCATTCTTTGGGGATCCTTTTCAGCACAAGACGACTGCACCGTATTGAGGGGAGGATGAATGGTACCTCCTTCCCTCAGTAAGAGCATTGAAGATGGGTCGTGGCTGGGTCTTCCAGCATGACAACGACCCGAAACACACAGCCAGGGCGACTAAGGAGTGGCTCTGTAAGAATCTCAAGATCCTGGAGTGGCCTAGCCGGTCTCCAGACCTGAACCCAATAGAAAATCTTTGGAGGGGGCTGAAAGTCCGTTTTGCCCAGTGACAGCTCCGAAACCTGAAGGATCTAGAGCAGATCTATATGGAGGAGTGAAACCTGAAGGATCTGGAGCAGATCTGTATGGAGGTGTGAAACCTGAAGGATCTGGAGCAGATCTGTATGGAGGAGTGGGCCAGAATCCCTGCTGCAGTGCAAACAAAGGTTTCTGTTCCAAATATGAAGTTCTGTTTTTCTGATGTATCAAATACTTATGTCATGCAATAAAATGCAAATTAATTACTTAAAAATCATACAATGTGATTTTCTGGATTTTTGTTTTAGATTCCGTCTCTCACAGTTGAAGAGAACCTATGATAAAAATTACAGACCTCTACGTGCTTTGTAAGTGGGAAAACCTGCAAAATCGGCAGAGTATCAAATATTTGTTCTCCCCACTGTAACTGAAATATGTCGAATTTCTGGGAGTTTATTTAATTGACTGCAGCTAACAAGTTTTCAAATTGTCAAGTGCAACAGTTCTGGATCAGCTTGTAAGTAGATCTTGTGCTCCTGCTAGCCTCAGATTGATCTTTAGGACTCGCAACACTGTATGGCTACACAAGTGACAAAATAAGCTGCTCTAGACTGCAACTGGAAGAAGTGGCTTTTTAATAATGTTCCTAAAAAAAGGTTTTTAAGTCATTTTGATCAAAGCATAGACATTTCTACTTACACCTTCTGTAAACTCCTCTGTCCATGCCCCCTTATACACTCTCCTTCTATGTTCTCATGCTCACATTACATCAAATGTTATCAACCTCCAACATTTATACTCACTTCAATTTTTACTTTCTCACGAAGTTTCACAGCAGCTCCTTTAAGATCACTTGGGTCACTTCCAGTTGCTTGTACAACTGCATGATAGAAACAATTCTGGTTCTTTGACTTCACTTTGACCACTGTGCCATCATCTTGAATAATGTCAAAGTGGCCCCTTAACGCTTTTGACTTCTTTCCTTTGATCCATGAGGAGAAACTGCTTTTCCTGAGAAGAACAAATGAAATATCTGAATGTAAACATTTGAATCCACAAATATCACAATACTATAGAATAATTTTTTTGCACTACATAATCTGAGAACTGCATTTAACATAAAATTTAAAAAATAAATAAATGGAAATGATCAATGAGATTTCTCAGTGAACTTACTCTGGTGGCTGCAGTTCTTCTGCTCGTTTTGTCAGCTGTAGTGTGATGTTTCCAGCAGACTCATCTGTTCCTTTGTAATGTTCCTCTGAGAGTTTGTTTCCATGCTTATCAGTGACGATGAGGCGAATCCCTTTACCTTTGAGTAAGTCACTTTTTGTGAGCACAATAATGTCAAAACCTGTTGCAGGGTGATCTACATTGCTTATGTCTTCCATGTAACTCATTAAATCCTTCTGTTCCTCCTCTGTAAGTGACTCCTCAGTTTTGTGACTGGCTGCTCTCATGTTGTGTTTGTGTCTCTGGTCATCAAAAAAACTTTGAGTTTTATGTCTGCCCATTATGTTGCCAACAGCTTTACCAGTAGCTTTGTTCAACTCGCTCTTGAATGTCATTGTCAAACAAGAGGTCATATGTCCAGAGCAAGCCTTGATAAATGATTGGGAAACACTGTCTGCAACTGTGCACAGGATTTTGTCTTTAACACGTTGCACATCTGGTAGATTGTGTCGTCCATCTTGGTCGTATTTCACTGCGTCTTTCTGAAGCTCCTTCATGTCTCTCAGTAACTCAGGAACAAAACTTTCATCAATTACCTTTTTTGTAGGAACAGATTTCAACATTTCAATGAAATGCGTACTGCAATCTGCAACTTTCAAACATAACTTGGCACCCTCTGCAACACCAGAAAGTTTTGCTTTGTCCATAACTGCTGTTGCTCCATTGCACACCTCAGTGAGTCTACCGATAACTTGATGGACTGTTGTGCAGTCCATCATGAGGTCAGGAATAACTTCTTCAGTTAATAAAGCAATTGTTTTAGTAAGTTCTTCCTCATTTGATTTGGTAATCTTGTAGTTATCTTGCTGCAAGGCTGCTTTTGGGACTTGTGAGCAGATGAAGTCATTGATGGCTTTCACCAAGTCAGAGTTCTGCTTCACTGCTGAAGTAACAACATCCTTAAAGGCTGAACTCAAAATCTTTTCAAAGATTGCCTTCAAGCTTGCATCCATTGCGTAGTTCAAACCAGTGACCACAGCTTGCTTCCCTATTTCCTGTGCAGCATACTTGACAGCATGTTTGAAGTTCTGCTTTAAAACCGTTGAAGATGTCATCTTTTTCATTACACTTCCAAAAGTTTCTTTACCAATTGAGGAGATGGCAGACTGAGTGGTTCCTTTGATAGATGAAAACATATGTTTTCCTGACTTGATGATATCTGTGGCCACAGATTTGAAGGACTTAGTACCATTAAGCAGCGATTTTGATACCTTGTACACTGATTTAACAGCTTTCTTGATGGCGCTGAATCCAGCAGCAAGCAATGACATACCGATGCTGATACTCTTGGATATTGCCCATTCAACCCAGCTAAATGCACCTGTTATCATGCCTTGTATTCCATTGATCATATCTGATACTCCCTCATTTATCAGGCCAAGTCCAAACTGAGTTGCAGTGCCACATGATAAGGCACAAACGAGAACTCCAGCCAACACCTGGATTACACCGAGGAAGAAGCAAATGAGAGCATCAATACAAAACTTGGGTTTCTTTTTTACCTCAAAAACAATACCAAGGCCATGCTCATAGAGTTCTAATAACTCATTTGAGATGATGAAGTCTTTTTCCTCCAACAACATGTAGACTGAACAGTCCTCTGTGATTGCATCACTGTTGTCTTTTTCCAGCTCCTCAAGTTTCTTCAAAGCATTATCAATGTATGTTAGCCACGATTTGAAGATGTTCATTCTGGCCTCCATCTGACTCTGAAAGTTGTTGCTAGTTTCATTGTGTGGTTTGAGTCTGTCAGTAACAGACATCTGACAAGCAACCATTGTGTTTGAAGTTTCTGAAATATGAACATCTACAGACTTCTTAGCCTGCTCCAACAGTCGTCTGGCCTCTGCTTTATAGTCACCCTCAGCCAGGTTGATGGTGATGTATGCCTGGTTATAGAGTGCCACAGCTTTGTACAATGGGTCAGCATTTACTACTTCCTGCCAATAGGTCTTAGCTCCATAGTCACATTTGGATTTGTTTCTGCAGTGTAAGGTCATCCTGAGAACGGCCTGCTTAATGAGATCATAGAAATTATCACTTCTACCCTGCAGGAAATTTCCCTTAGTTTCATTCAGTGTCTTGATGAGGTCTGCCTGAAGGCCATGGATGTCATCATGTCTGTTGATATGCTCCTCATGAAGAGTCAGCCACAATGCCCATGCTTCTTTCAGAGCATTCAGGGCTGGCTGATAATCAAGCTTATCCTGATAGCAGCTGAGATGATCAGGTATATTACTGAGCTTCCATTGTGAGGGATCTTTTCTTTCTTCCTCTGTGTAATTCTGGTCAAAGTCCTTGAGGGAATCACAAAATGTGGAAAAAAGTTCTTCCTTCAAGTTTATTTCTACCAGCTCATCACTTTCCATGTCTTGTATACGCTGTACTTCGTACTCTTCTCTGAGTTGTCGCATTATCTCAACGGACTGACCTTGGTAAGCTGGTGCAAGATGATCCTGGTTCAGAACCATCTGGACCATGCCGGGGTTTCCTTTCCGAGCAGTACGACCAAAGATTTGTTTCTCCACTCTTCGATTGCGTGGGAAGTGTGTGAGAAGCACAAAAAGGCCACCGCATTCATTTACTTTTTCTTCAACCTTTATGTCTGTTCCTCTCCCTCCCAGGTTTGTGGCAATGATAATCCTCCCTCCACTGAATTTATCTTTCTCAATGTTGTGTCTCTCACTGATTGTGTACATTGTGATCTGGTGTGGCTTAAATCTCTCTTTGTCTTTCATTTTCACATGTAGCTCATTTGCTGTCTTCACATCTTCACATATCACCAGGACAACTTGTCCTCTACTTGCTGCTTTCCAGGCAGTCTCACATACAGTCTGGACCCACTGTCCCCCAATCACCTGCATGGCTGGCAACTCAACCACTTTTTTATGACGATGAGCTGGAATAGTATAGCTCTTTGTTCCGTAATGCCTTTTCAGAAAGTCTTTGTCTGCATCACCACCCAATGTGCCAGAAACACCAAATATGCCATTTCCATTAATGTACAGTTTGAAGTAATGGAAGTTAGACATGTAGTTGGTCACACTGGATAAAGGTGAAATTGCAAGCTGATGCTTCATCTCCAAGAACTGCTGGAGTCCATTACCCCACTTCTTGTTTTTCTCCAACACTCCGCTTGCTTTGAAGTCCACTGGAATGATGGCATCATACTGATGCTTGTCAGTACCACTGGCAACTTCTTTGTCAGCAGCTGGTGAAGTATCTATCATGTACTCTCTGCCCTGAGTCATCTCAATGGCCCTCAAGGCATTCTCAACAAACACTGGTAACTGATTTTCAACATATTCCCTCAAGAAATGAGGGATAATGATGAAGTCACCCTGTTGTTCAGAATCAAAACTTTCGTTTGAGTACTTAATACAGGACTTTACTGCACTCACAGTCGCTTCAATGAGAGATGATTCTGACATGATTTCACATGCTAATCCATTTTCAAGGAGTAACATTTTGACTATTAAGTCAGCATGTCTTTCCTCAGCTCTGTAACGCTTGGCTTTGTTGTTCTCTTCTGAATAAAACTCGAAAGCCACACTGTTCTCCATTACTTCCTGAAATATGGTTAGAAGATCATACTGTTGTGAAACTCCTATTTTCTTCATGACTTGTTCAGTCGCTCTCCAGCTGGCATCCTGGAAGTCATCAGCTGTATTTTCTGTTTCTGTCTCACACCCAGCTTGCATCAACTTTTCTATATCCTCTTCTGAAAAGAATCCCAACTGCACACCTGGTTGCAAAATGTCAAAAGCTGAGAAGTTGTCAGATGCTTCCAGTCCCATAACAGCAGATGCTGCTGCCTTATGGAAGTGTTGGATCCTCGTTGCCCATTTTATCTCACCTGTATTCTGCATTTCAATTGGTTGACAAGTGGATATCATTGTCCAAATGTTGGCAAGAATTTGTTCCATATGCCTCAAACCGGTGGCTTCATGAGACAGGAATGTCACTTGAACTCCATTATCCAAGGTCATGTAGTCCACTTCATCTACTATCACGAGCTCAAATCCTCTTGTTCCACGGGTAGTTCTCCTCTCAAAATCTTGTTTTAATATATCTGCTGCAAAAGTATCAACAGTGCCATACACAACTTCTTGTTTATATGCATTTTCTAACTCCTTGTCTCGTTTGTCAGGGGAGCATGCTTTTGAGAGAGGTGGTGGTACAACAGATGATGTGACACCAAACATAATGAACAGTTTCTCCCATTCCTCCTGGTCTCGTCGTGCAAGAACTGGAGAGCTTGTCACAATGTCCACCTTCACACCCCGAATAGCCTGGATTGTAGCGAACATTGCCAAGATACAAGATTTCCCTTCACCTGTACCAATCTCAAGGAGACAGCCTTTATTTGCTGTTAACTGCGACAGTAGGAGCAAAAGTAATGATGTCAACTGAGTCAGTCTTGGAAAATAACCTGGAATCTCTTCTCCTCCTATTTTGATTGTTGTGCTGTCTTGCACAGCTACAGACATTACAATCAACACTTCCTTCAGAGTATTGATATCTGGGTTTGCCAAATCAAGGGATTTGATCTTCACCTTGAGATCCTTTATAACCTTCTTGGTAAGTTTGATTTGTTTTGACTGATATTTTGGAAGTTCTGTTTCCATGAGATCCTCTCTATCCTGGTCAGTAAGATCCACCTCTTGATATTTTGGAAGTTCTGTTTCCATGTGTCTGAGCACATCATCGATCACTGTCAGAACATTCTCTGGGCACTGGGAGTCAGCCAGTTCTCTCAAAATGGTGTCAGCATCTTTGTTTCTGTCTTCTTCTACTTGCTGTTTTAGAAACTTTAGTGGCTCTTGCTTCTTCAGAGCAGAGAGAGTGAGGAGGCAGCCGAGCCTGTAGGTCTGTACCATGTGGAGGACTTGGGCAGTTTGATTGCGGTCTCTTGACGAAGCTTTGCGAATGAAGAGCATCATCTCTGTTGGTGTCCAGATGTTATTGAACAGTATTTGACCCAGAATCTCCCTACTCTGTGGTAAAAGCTCTGAAATTGCATCAAGAATTCTCATTAAAATTTTCTCATCCAGAGTTGGATTTGAGACGTAAAGTTCCTCAACCAAACAGAAAAGGAACTGGTACTTCTTCTCCCAGTTAAGTGAAAGAACATTTTCATTTTTGGTCTCAGTGATGCTCTGAAGAGCCACCTGCAGAACTGCCTCAAGTATGGTGAGTTTCTCAGTCAGAGAAAGTTCCTCATATCCCACAGCCTGATCAAATGTAAACTGAGACCACACTGAAAGTTTGTTTTCTCTGCAATATCGAGCTGTCAGTTCATTATGAAGTCTTTTAATCCGGTCCTCAAGCTCGCAGTCCTGCAAGTCTTCACTTTCTGAGATTTTGTATATTGAAAGAAGTTCTCTGAATTTCTGCTCTACATCTTCAAGCTACATTGGAAATGAACAAAAGAGATAAATAATGAAGGGACTTGAATTAAAAATGTACAGTAATATCTCATGTAAATAAATATGAATGCTATATTTGAAAAAGGATGTACATCAATTGTATAGACCAAGGATCAGGAACTTATGACATGTTTCATTCCTGGATTTTATATACCTCTCACATTTTCCCAACTTGACTGAAAATTCATCTTTGCTAGTGAAAGATATTTTTGCAATTTAAAAGCATGGTAATTCATAGTAATTTTATAAAAATAATTCTAAAAGGTATTTTAAAAAAGGAAGTTAGGCTAACTGAAGAATAACAAAGGCCAAAATCAGTCAAACTTTATTTGGAGTGGTTCCTTGTAGATGATCAGAAACATCTGAGTAACAAAAACATCTGAGTAACTAACGATTAATATTATTAGTAGTAGTATTACACGTGTCATAGGCGGTGTTTTTCTCTTTTATCCTGCTATGTGCTTGTTGAAATAGGCTATATAATATAGCCTGGGATAAGTTACAAGGGAGATCAAGTTTACACATCAACGTAAAATGGGATCATTTGTTCAATAAATCATCCTTTTTCCGTCTGGCAGACCGTTTGTGGCGCTTCTAATTTAATTAAATGTGATCATATATGCTACACATTTGAGCTCGGGGTAAATTACCAAAAGCCTGCACAGGTCAGTTCATTTGATCAAGTTCTCCCTCAGAAAACCGGTCATCATCTCAGAGTCAGATGAGAGGCTGAGATGACTTCACAAGCCCGAAAACGTTGCAGCAGATTTACACACGGATGTTATTTTGATAAACTGACCACATATTGGGACTCTACATGGTTACTTTTTCAGCAGAAAAAATATGAAATCTTATAAAAATGACATTAACAGTCCCACTGTGAAAACTGTGACTGTTTTTGGTTGTGCTCGTCTCTGCTCTCTTCTTTACAACAGCGCAGTCTGAACAGACCCGGTGCATTTTGAGACGTGGTTTAATTTAAACTGGGTTGGGAAAAAAATGTAATAGTCACACTGCCACCTACTGGATACATGTGGTAGAACAGACACTCCTTATGGTCTCTTGAAGAAGGATGATGCAACTGAACGGGCAAATAGGAAGATTCAAATGCAGATCCTGCTGTGCAGTTTTGCAGATCAGAAGTTACAAGTACAAACTCTAAGATGCGCTTTCACAAGTTTTACAAGTGCAAATCATAGTCTGCTCTTCTTTGGATATTTGGCATTATCCTTTCTTCATAATGCTCTATGTGAGGTAACTTTTGTTGCAATTTGGTGCTGTAATAAAGTTGGATAGATAGATAGATAGATAGATAGATAGATAGATAGATAGATAGATAGATAGATAGATAGATAGATAGATAGATAGATAGATAGATAGATAGATAGATAGATAGATAGATAGATATGACCAAATATGCTGGGTCAAAAAAAAACATACAGCGACATGAATTATCAATTTTGGTTATGTAGAAATTTGTGTCAATTAAATTAGCTTCATGTGAGTGATTATGATTGACTACATGATTGACTACAGCTGCTGACTTCTCTGAGTCCATTTAAATACGGCTCATTTGATACAATCATTAGACTTGGCCACAAACGCTACAATGGGAAAGTCAAAGGAGCTCAGCACAGATCTAAAAAAGTGAATCGTTGACTTGAACAAGTCAGGAAAGTCACTTGGAGCCATTTCAAAGCAGCTACAGATCCCAAGAGCAACTGTGCAAACAATTGTTTGTAAGTATAAAGTGCATGGCACAGTTGTGTCACTGCCACAATCAGGAAAACGCAAGCTATCACCTGCTTTTGAGAGAAAATTGGTCAGGATGGTCAAGAGTCAACTGAGAACCACCAAAAAGCAGGTCTGCAATGCATTAGAAGCTGCTGGAACACAGATGTCAGTATCCACAGTCAAGCATGTTTTAGATCGCCATGGACTGAGAGGCTGCCGTGCAAGAAGGAAGCCCTCGCTCCAGAAGTGGCACCTTAAGGCTTGACTGAAGTTTGCTGCTGATCACATGGACAAAGATAAGACCTTCAGGAGGAAAGTTCTGTGGTCAGATGAAACAAAAATTGAGCTATTTGGCCACAATGCCCAGCAATATGTTTGGAGGAGAAAAGGTGAGGCCTTTAACCCCAAGAACACCAAGAACACCAAGAACACCAGGCCTACCGTCAAGCATGGTGGTGGTAGTCTGATGCTCTGGGCCTGTTTTGCTGCCAATGGAACTGGTGCTTTTATAGAGAGTAAATTGGATAATGAAGAAGGATTAACTCCAAATTCTTCAGGATAACCTAAAATCATCAGCTTGAAGGTGTTCCAAGAGAACAATGACCCCAAACACACATCATAAGTGGTAATAGAATGGCTAAATCAGGCTAGAATTAATGTTTTAGAATGGCCTTCCCAAAGTCCTGACTAAACCCCATCGAGAACATGTGGACAATGCTGAAGAAACAAGTCCATGTCAGAAAGCCAAAAAATGTAGCTGAACTGAACCGATTCTGTCAAGAGGAGTGGTCAAAGATTCAGCCAGAAGCTTGTGGATGGCTACCAAAAGAGCCTAATTGAAGTGAAAATGGCCAAGGGACATGTAACCAAATATTAGCATTGCTGTATGTATATCTTTGACCCAGCAGATTTGATCATATTTTCAGTAGACTCATAATAAATTCATAAAAGAACCAAACTTCATGAATGTTTTTTGTGACAAAGAAGTTTGTGTTCCAATCACTCTCACAGAAAAATAAGAGCTGTAGAAATTATTGGAAACTCAAGACAGCCATGACAATATGTTCTTTATAATGTAAACTTTTGAGCACAACTATAGCTCACTATGAATTCTCTGGAAAAGTGACCTGCTGTATTCACACATGGCTCAGACATGATGCAGACTTTGAACTACAGAGCTGGCAGGGTTAAGTCTGTTTAATGTCTGGTCTAACTGATTCAGACATTTTCATTCATGCATACAGCTCCTAAAGTCTGGACGATATCAGGGTTGTACTGCATGTGTGAAAGGAGCTTAAAACTTTATTGTCCATCAAATAATGATAGAAATGTGTCTTAGTTTAGGGGTTCATGATAACTCAGTGAAACATGGATAATTGTGTTTTTAGCAATTCCCAACCAGATCTCAGGACTAGGACTGTGGCTCTTTTCTTAATTTCTAAAAGAAATTTAGATTGTATGGGTTTAAAATGTTCCTGACCCTTGGTATAGACATTGATTTTGTAAGTGTCCCATTAATGCCATACCTCATTCCTTTCAATTGCAGCTGCATCATCTTCTATTAGCTGAACATGTGTGCGCTCTTGATGATGTGCCTGACCTCTGAGGCTCAGTTTCTCACGAAGTTTCTCTCTCGACTGAGACAGTTTCTCTCTGGAGGTCTCACTCTCTCTGTCAATCTCCTCCTGAATCCTTTGCTCCCGTTCCAGGCGCTCCTGTCGTCTTCTCTCCTCCTCCTGTCGTCTTCTCTGCTGTTCTTGTTGCCGCTGATCATCCTCCTGTTTTCCTGTGGAAAAGATTTAAGTTTTTTTGAATAAAAACAGTACAGATTTGTAGAGATTAAAGGTGATCCAGAGGAGCTGAATGACTCGCATGTAATAAAGACACAAATCTAACTATTATTCTATTGTATTTTGACGAATATGTATTTTTGTGAAAAGTGTGTGGGTCTCTCTGACTGCGGTAAACTGATTCAAAACAAACATCTAAGTGAGAAAGTTTTACATCAGTCTTGGAGATCAAGTGTGTGAGGAACAGCAAGGGAGCTGATCTCTGAGCTCTGACTGGTCTCCCTGTAAGTTAAATTATGTAATGCTTAATTCTATTTGATATTTTCAACAGGTTAAACTCACGTTATAATGGTGATGGTGGTCTTGCGTGTAGATTTCGGGAGATCTATTTAAAATCTAGGTCATAGGTTGCAGAACAGCCACCGTTTCAAAGCTGCTTTTATTAACTTTCAGTGTGTTGCATTTGTAGGTTCATCAACAGTGATTCAAAACAAAGTATTTTGTTTGTATTGAGTTGTCTCAGATGCTATTGGAGGCTATTTCATGCTACGTTCATGCTGAATATTTCAAATGTTAATGTAATACCACAGTCAATACCACAAATGTACAGTAAATCTAACTTACATGACCTTACCTCTAAACCTCTTTATGATTTAAACACAGACTAGTAATCAACATAATGAACAAACTGTGATAACTCACCATAGTTGGGACATGTTTCAACTTCACTGAATGTGCTGCAGTGCAACTCAAAGCGTGAGCGGTCACTGCTCTCTCTTATGGTGAACGTGGGACTGCCTACGTGAGTATTGAACCAATATGACAGAGTATCCTCATTATGGTTGTTGAATCTCAGGTAAATGTAGCGGTTGATTAACAGATACTCGTCATACTCTGCATGACTGCCACTGGGTAGATGTTTGAATCCCTAAGAGACAAAAAAAGATGATTTTGAATAACAGGGCTGTGGAATTGTAAAATAACTGCACACAGGAAAACAACATGCCTTAAAGTCTGTGTAAAGTAAGAATAAATATGTTTTCTGAGTTGACATACCAGAGAAAAGTGCGTTGTTAACCACCCTGCCAAATTTGAATGATTAAAAAAATCGTCAAATATGTGAAATTAGGCTTCAAAGTTGTGTAAAAATCAGCCTCTTTCTCTGCTACCAAACGCTGTGGGGGTTTCACTTTACACAGTCTTTAAGGATTGTCCAGATCTATAACTATAACTATTATAACTAGTGTAGAAACTGTTTTTTTTGGTCGCGTCATCACAGCAACACCTTATGACAGATTGTCATATACCATCCCCAAGGTTTGAGGCTTTTCTGACTAAATCATGGTAAGGTCTATTCGAGGGGTGCTGGAGAGGAGGGTCTGTTGGATAGTCGAACCTCGGATTCAGGAGGAGCAGTGTGGTTTTCGTCCAAGCCCAACCAGTCCACATGTGTTCTGGGGACTTGGAGAAGGCATTCGACTGTGTCCCTCGGGGAGTACTGTGGGGGGTTCTCCGGGAGTACGGGGTATCGGACCCCCTGATACAGGCGCTCCGTTCCCTGTATGACCGGTGTCAGAGCTTGGTCCACATTGCCGGCAATAAGTCGGATTTGTTTCCAGTGAGGGTTGGACTCCGCCAGGGCTGCCCTTTGTCACCGATCCTGTTCATAATTTTTATGGACAGGATTTCTAGGCGCAGCCAGGGCGTTGAGGGGGTCCGGTTTGGTGACCTCAGGATTGGGTCACTGCTTTTTGCAGATGATGTGGTCCTGTTGGCTTCATCAGACCGTGACCTGCAGCTCTCACTGGATCGGTTCGCAGCCGAGTGTGAAACGGCCGGGATGAGAATCAGCACCTCCAAATCCGAGTCCATGGTTCTCAACCGGAAAAGGGTGGAGTGCACTCTTCGTGTCGGGGATGAGATCCTGCCCCAAGTGGAGGAGTTCAAGTACCTCGGGGTCTTGTTCACAGTGAGGGAAGGATGGAGCGGGAGATCGACAGGCGGATCGGTGCGGTGTCTGCAGTAATGCGGACTCTGCACAGATCCGTCGTGGTGAAGAGAGAGCTGAGCCGAAAGGCAAAGCTCTGGATTTACCAGTCGATCGTCGTTCCTCTGGTCATGAGCTTTGCGTAGAGCTCTTCCTTGGGATCCCCCGGGAAGAGCTGGACGAAATGGCTGGGGAGAGGGAAGTCTGAGCTTCTCTACTTAGGCTGTAGCCCTTGCGACCCGACCCGGATAAAGCGGAAGAAGACGGTACGGTACTGTCAAATATATTGTCTATGTTTTTGATATATCATTGACTGTCTCAGATGGTTATGGAGCTGATAAATGTGATTTCAATATTTTCATTATATTTCTAGATATTACACAGATTTGTATTTGAGCCACAAGGTGGAGCCTGTTGCCACAAATTAAATGTTTGTAATAACTGGTCACTGTGAACGCTGCCTTTTATATTTAAGATGTCTATTTCCATTTACAAGCATAAAGAAGGGTGGTGATTAAAGTAGCTTTATTGAGCAAGTGAAGACAGTGTGCAGATATCTGATGAACTTCTGGACACATGAAAATGGAATTTCAATTTAAACACCACTCCGAATCCACTCCTTAAATTTTGACACATTACAACTGTTTTTCAAACAGATGCACTAAAATATTCACTTGATGCTCGCTTCATTAACACAGGACCAACATTATTTATATTAATTCAGATTGATGTGCACTAAAACCTGAAAAAGTATGAACAAAGTTGATATGAACAAACAAACTCACCTCAGAGGGGGATCTGGTGTAGTACCAGGTATAAGGAGTCTCATTCCTCACTGAAACTGTGGCACCCATGATTCAGGACCTGTGGAAAAAAACATGGCTTTAAAACTAAAGTCAGTGGATCTAAGTTGTGAATCTGACATGACAAAAAAAACAAAAAAACGACTTTTCCTGAGAAGAATGTGTCCTTTGAATGTCTCCTCTGAGATAAAGGCTCTATTTCATAGAAGTTTTATTGAATATGTATGAAACGCAGTGTCAGGTGGGTGAAGCTCAGCTCTGCCTGAACAGAGAGATAAATCCCTTAAATTGAAGCATAAAGGTAAACTTAGGAGGATAAAACCTCAGGCAGAACTGGGCTCTAAGTGGGCGGCCATCTGCCTCGACTGGTTGGGGTTGATGGAGAGAGAGAGAAAGGGAAACAGAGAGAAGCAGAAGAGGGAGACAGTATAAGTAAAGAGGAGAGAGAGGCACAGTGACAAAACAATCAAACAACACTGAAAGGGCCACGGTCATGGCTCAGAGCATCCACAGGGTCCAGGGCACCTGCAAGACCAGAGAGCACAGAGAACTCCAGGGAAGAAGTTTAGCTTATTGAATGCATTAATAGAACATGAATGTTAATGGATATAGATGGATGGATAGAGAGCGAGAGAGGGAGGAGGAGAGAGGATAGATGGATGGATAGAGAGAGAGAGGGAGGAGGAGAGAGGAGCCCAGTGCATCATGGGAGTCCCCCGGCAGTCTAAGCCTATAGCAGCATAAACTAGGAGCCGGCCCTAAAGCTTTATCAAAAAGGAAAGTTTTAAGCCTTCTCTTAAAGATATAGTAAGCAATAATAATCCAATACATTTTTTGTCAAAATCACTGAATCTCTCCTCACTATCCGCTAGATGTTGCTGAAAAAAAGTCTGGTTTCAATACACAGCCTGGCTCTGAGAGTCAGCTGATAAATATGTGGCTCGGAGCGAGCCAACACAGCAATGCTCCAGCCAATCAGAGACAGGGAGTGTACGCAGTCGGAGCGAGAGGTGACCAAGAACCATCCATAGAGGAGAAAGTTAGAAGAACAAAACATATAAAAGAAAAACTTTGACCAGACAAGGACCCGCGGACACATCAGTGTGGTTTTATAACGGCGGAGACCAGACAGAGACCAGGCGGAGACCCGGCGGAGGGACAGACAGAGACCAGGCGGAGACCCGGCGGAGGGACAGACAGAGACCAGGCGGAGGAGTGGACGGAGACCAGAGGGAGACCAGACAGAGACCAGGACCAACATGCTATGTTATCATTAGCTTCTACTCTGGTCACTGTCGTTGTGTAAAATCAACCTGAACAGTAACTCCTGCTAGTTTTTACTCCGTTGTGTTTTATTACATGAACAGATTTATTGATTTGGATCTTGATGTAGAGCAGCAGGTTGTCCAGGCAGAGGAAAAGAAAACACAGTAAATCGACACTAGACATCTGTAAAAACAACAAACTGAAGCTCAATACAACAATTTAATCTAGAAAAACTGAATGTTGTTACCGAGATGATGTTTAATATCACGTTTGTTTCATTCAGCTGAAAAAATCAACGTCTGGTGATTTCCAAAAAAACAAAATCAGGCCTGGACCCTGCTCCTCAGACCCGGACCCTGCTCCTCCCCATTTTACACTGCAATGATAAATTGAAAAATGTTATTACAAACACCCATGTGTTATCTTTGGGTGGGTTCAGTGGCGAGCGCCTGTTGGCCGGGTCTTCACCCATGGGGCCCGGCCGGGCACAGCCCGAACAGGGAAAAGAAATGGATTCACTTAAAGAAAACGAAACCTTTGAACTGACTACATTACCTGAGGGTAGGAATACAGTGGGAGGGAAATGGGTCTTTGCCATAAAGGAAAACACAGAAAAGGAAATGTTTTCAAAGCTAGGTATGTTGCTAACGGCTACAACCAGACAGAGGGAATAAATATATATATACACTATAATGAAACATTTGCCCCAACAGCAAACATTTGTTCAGTGCGAGCCCTTATGCAAATTGCTGTTCAGAATGATCTCATTGTACATCAAATGGATGTGAAAACAGCAGACTTACATGCTCCAATAGAGGAAGAGATTTACTTAGAACAACCTGAGGGTTTTGAAAACACATCAGAAACCAGAGAATAACTTGTATGTAAGTTAAAGAAATCCTTTTATGGTCTGAAACAATCTGGAAGGAACTGGTACAAACTTCTAAATGACCACCTAGAACAAGACAACTGTGAGAGGAACCTATCTGACCACTGTGTGTACAAGAAACAGATAGGAAGTGACACAATCATTGTGATCATATGGGTAGATGATCTAATCATTGCAGCCAGCAACAGTGACCTACTCAACAGCTTCAAAAACACTATGAGATCACAATTCAACATGAAGGATGTGGGAAAAATGTCATATTTCTTGGGCATACAGTTTGACCAGAAGAAAGACAAAATTACAATGAATCAAAAACAATACATACTAAAAATGCTTGATAGATTTGGAATGTCAGATTGTAAACCAAGATCTACCCCAAGTGAACCAAGGGAGGGTGGTATCAAAAATGAGGAAGAGAAGAACAGCGAGTTTGTAGACCCCAGAGGATATCGGGAGATTGTTGGCAGTCTGATTTATGCTATGACTAGCACAAGACCAGATATCAGCTGGATTGTGAGTAAGCTCTCTCAAACTTTAGCAAATCCAAAAGCAGAGGACTTAGTGGCTGCTAGACATGTTCTAAGGTATCTGAAGGCACTGTTGACTATGAACTGTGTTACAAGAAAAATGAGGAAGATGTGAACCTTATTGGATTCAGTGATGCTGACTGGGCATCCTCTGTGGAAGATAGACGGAGCACTATAGGGTACTGTTTCAACCTGACGAAACAGGGTCCCACCATTTCATGGAAAACAAAGAAACAACCCACAGTGGCATTGTCTACATGTGAGTACATAGGTCTAGCTACTACTACTCAGGAGAGCATATACCTTACTCAGCTGTTAAATGGCATAGATAATAGAATATACAGTTGTGCTGAGATTCATGGTGACAACCAGGGTGCCATAGCACTGTGTAAGAACTAGGGTTGCAAAATTCCGGGAATTTTCAAACTTGGAAACTTTCCATGGGAATTAACGGGAATTTACTAAACTGAAGGTATGTTCTTATTAGGGAACTTAAATATAGTTGTGTAAAATAATATTTTAGCATAATCCTGACTAAAACAACCAGATATTATGCAGTACAGTTGAATATCTATGCTATCTGAGACCACGCCCCCTACATGCACTGTGCATACTGAGACCACGCAACCTGTTTTTTAATGAAGGGGTGGAATTTTTTTATCCAATTAATCAAATGATGATACCTTTCCACTAAATTACCCTCAATTGCCATAAATTCCCAGTTAATTCCCATATTTCCCATAAATTCCCATAATTCCCATGAAAAGTTTCCAATTTGGAATATTTCCAAAATTCCCCAGCTTAACTTCCCATGGAAATTTACCGGAAACTTTCCGGAAATTTACCGGAAATTTTCCACCCCTTTGCAACCCTAGTAAGAACCCAGTGAACAGACAGAGGTCTAAACACATTGATGTGAAATACCACTTCATACGTAACACACTCAGTGAAGGTAAAATAAGTATTGTCTATTGCCCATCAGAAGAAATGGTTGCAGACATATTGACAAAGCCTGTCGCAAAACCAAAAATAATGAAGTTCAAAAGATGGTTCTTTGGAAACTAAATGTATTGGAATGATAACATGTTAGTTAATGATGATGAGAACAAGTGGGGGTGTTAGGTTGTGTGTTCTCATGTATTATTATTCTGTGCTTTTATTTTGAAGTTGTATGTTCAGTGGAGGTCACGAGAGTCTCTTAAGCCAATGAAATGTTATGAGCGCGTTTTTTTTGTTGTTGTTGTAATGAGCTCCCCTTTTTCTACAATGGTTGTTACGGACTGTGGCTGATATGATGAGATGCAAATAAAGAACAAGAGAAGAGATGGTGTTGATTTTTCCCTCTTAAAATGGCAGAAGAAACAGAAACACTGTTTCATGGTCATCATTTGTCGTTTCAGACGGCGAGCTCGTTTTACTGAAACAGCTGCAGACTTTTGCACATTTAGCTGCATCTGTTTCTAGTGCTTTCCTCTTTTCCTCTTCTTATTTTCCATTTTGCACTTCTGGGGATGGAGCCAGGCTATAAACTCCACTGACAGTGTAAAAAAAAAAAAAAAAAAAAAAAGAGCTTCCAGTGGAGACGGACTAGTGACAGCTGGACCAGCATGTACCACTCTGTGCGGGTCACATGATCGCCATTGGTGGATTTCAGCCAGCTGATGCGCGCTCCCTGTGATCAGGGTCAAACCGGGACAGAGAGAGAGAGACGCACACAGCTGACATCACCGACAGAAGCGGAGCACTCAGTCACTACTCTGTAATAAAAAGAATCAGTCCTTAAAGACATATTACACTTAAAGCGATCAGCAGCAGCAGCACGTGACATTTACCTGCAGTGATGCTTCAGAGGGAGCGGAAGGGGAAGGGCCGCAAAACAACCGCATGTCTACGCTGCTACAAAAACATTTTTAGAATAATTGAACACCGGCCCAAACCTCAGACCGGCCCACC